>NW_015386613.1:128886-246615 GCF_001527695.2 Protobothrops mucrosquamatus | reverse complement strand
ACAGTCACCAAATTAAGAAACCAATTTTCAACAAATTAAAGCACAATCTCATGTCCCCCCCCCCCCAAACCCTTTGACTCCCATGCTTGGGAACACATCCATGTCTTCAAGTCTTGGGATCAATCTAATTCTGGTATTGGGGATTAGGTATGATGTTCCAAAAAGCACTGTTGTTAGTTAACTGAACTTGGTGGGAGTTGAATTCCTCAGCCTTTCCATTATGAAACAATATTTTATATTTATCATCGTTTCATGAGATGTTACTTATATGAGATAAAAAGTTCTTTTTAACGATTTATCAAAACGAAACCTGGTGGGTATGTATAGATATAGGTGCAAAAAAAAGAATGCAATTATTTCCCCAGTATTTTTAGGTTCACCGTGGGATTTGTCAAAGATATTCAACTTTCCTTACATTTCATTTGGTTTCTGAATTTTTCACTTGTTCCATCAGACAATCCAGAGATATTCAGTTCAGACAGATGGCTGGGGAATACCAGTTGTTAATATATGAATATGTATTGTAGACCCTATTAATAATTTCCAAAGCTCTTTACTGAATTTTATGGAGCTTCTTCAGCAATACAGCCCATTCCAATTAATTGGAATAAAAGTATTATGCTGCCTGTGTAGATAATAAGATTTCTATGGAAACTGTAAAGAATAGGACTTTTTTTGTGAATAAATGTTTTAAGCTGTATAAGAAATTAATAATTATAACAACAGATGGTTGAGAATATCCATGAATTTTAATTATATACTTTTAGATAGATGTCTATATTAATTCCATTTAAATACATTAGACTAACAAAAATATACGTTTTATGGAAGGCCAGGCTTCTAGCCTTCTCGATTATGATCCCTCTTGTGCAATGAAAATGTTCAAAACTTAATAACATTACTGGATGTGATTACTGTATAGCTTGACACACAAGCAATTTTTAAAACAAAAATATACTATTATGGATAAAATTGAAGCATTATTATTCACATCTTTGAAATCCTGGCAAGTATTTCGTTCCAATTACAGTCTGAATTTAGTCGTAATTCCAATATTAAAGAGAGCATTTGAGCGTTACTAGGAAAAAGATGTAAATCTAATCTCTTGCTGACTCTGTTCTTATTTTAAAATGATTGGGAAACCTTTGTTTTCTTAGGGGGGAAAAAGAAAGGAACTGAAAATAAGATTAGCACCTTAGACCAACTTATTGCTAATTCTGCCTTTCAGATGTTTGCACCTTAAGAAAATAATGCAACTTGCCTAAAACTGCTGAAAATACACATTCATTTCAAACATATCTGACGTTCTTAGAGGCCTGAACAACTTCTGTAATTCTAGAAGTTATTATATTAGCCAAAATATTTTCAGAGGCTAAACCAACTGGTCCATTTAACTGACATTTGAAGAATCTTACAAAGATAAATACAGACAATTTACAAGAAATCTGGGAGAAAGAATTGGAGCATACCAGTTCAAGCAAGTAATTTATCTCAATTTCTATTGGACACTCAGAGGATGCTTAAAAACAGTTGGTTAAGACCTTTTCGTGTTGCAAATTCAACCGGTTCAAAAGTATGCTAACACACACAATCTGTTTAATGTTGAATAGCACCGTTAATATTTTAACAAGGGACATAAGATTTCAAGCTGTTAAACTATATCCCTAACATTGAAATTCATCAGGTTTTGGGGAACTCTGGAGTTATCACGTTTAGATTGTTGCAAAAATAGTGTTCTTGGAAAGAAACTTGTACGCCAGATACCAAAAGTTGGTGGATCAAATACAGGTGATCCTTGACTTATGATCGTCACTGATCATGGAATTAAAGTTGTAATTTGTGATTATTATAAAAACAGGTCATCACATGACCATGCCAAATTTTATTACCTTTTTTTGCGACAGTTGTTAAGTGACAGCAGTCACTAAGCGAACCCCGTTATCTGCAGTGGATGTTGTTTTTTTTTGCTGGAAATTGAAAGTAAATGTCATTTTCCAGTAAAAAAAATAGTCATAGATCATAGTCACCTTACCATGGGATACTGCAAAGCAGTCATTAATGTGGGCCAGTTGTCAAGCTCCCCAAATGCAGTCACATGGCTCAGGTGGATTGAAACTTCCAATCTGGGTTTTACGTCCCTTTTTTGGATCACTCAGAATTTGGAACGGTTACTAAGCAACCGATTATAAATTGAGCACTTCCTGTATGCTCTCTCTCTCTCTCTCTCTCTCTCTCTCTCTCAGCCTTTGAATCCACTTCTGTGAGGTGAAGATTTAACTTGTTTAAACATAACACAATCATTTGTTGTGCAATCATTTTAGCTCTTTTTGTATTTGTTTTGCTTTTCATGATTATTTTTATTTTATTTTTAAAAATAAGAATAAAAAAATAAACTTGATTCTTGGTAACTTCATGGACACATAGCCGTCCACGGAACCAACCAGAATATACAAAAAGTGGTTTGTCCTCGTCTTTCAGGATATTTTCCCATTTCTTCTCCTAGTCCATGTCCGGTTCAAAGAACATCCTTGTGCCTGAACCCAGTATCAAAAAACCAGCACAGAGAATGGCGAGATAAGATTAAAAAACGGAGTTTCAAGAAATACAATATAAAATCAGAGTAATAAAAAAGCAAAAGAAGAAATACTTGATGTTGTAACCTGAGATTTGCACTAAGATTTTGTTATTGAACTATTGATTAACCCAGTCACCACGTTGCTTTTTAAACATTCAAATGTAAAATTGGAAAATTAATAAAATATTATTTAAAAAAAAGAGAGACAGGAAGCCATGATTGGAAAGGTATTTCTCCCTTTATCGTCCTTTCTTAACGTCCTTAGGAGCAGAACTCAAGGGAAAGATCTTTGGATCCCAGCAAGTAAATGTGGAGGAGATATTCCCTAATCCCAAGCCATTTGGGGCTTACAGGTAGATATTGGCGCCATCCGTTGAAATCCACACATCTTAAAGTTGCCGAGGTTTAGAAACACTGGTTTAGAAGAACAAAGAAACGTACACAGGGAACTTTCCAGACAAAAAATCCACCGCAAAAGCAGAAAGTCCTGCTTCGCCATTGTGTGACGCCACCCTGTTCACACAGTATCGCTGCCACTCTCCGCCTTCCCCCAAAAGGAATAATTGATCCTTTGCTCAACCCGCCTTTAAGGACAATGCCATCTCTTCCAGAGCAGGATTAACATAAGTTAATTGCAGATTAATCATATGCAAACAAATCTCTTTCTCATCTTGCCAGCCCTGGTCTATCAGGCTTCACTCATTTCCTTGTCCTCCCTCCAGCACCGGTGCAGAACATCACAATATGCCCCCTCGTGTTAGAAGGATCCCCAGTTGAGGAAACTGAGTGGAAGTTGCTCGTTAGCCTCAATGAATGCACAACAAACAGCCAGCCTGGCTATTCACCCTTACAGCGGCCACTAACATAACAAAGATCATCACAGTGAGAGGAATGAAAGCAGCACAAACGTGGCCCCGAAGACCCAGTTGCTATTTCCAGAGAATGTCAATAGGGAGGTTGCAAAGAATGGTCTCCACAACGAAGAACCAGGTGCTCCTGAGCTGCCTCAACCCAAACTGATTCAGTTGCCAATTTGCTTGGTTCCGTGGAGCGCCAGGCCTGCTCAGGATCAGAGAGAGAAACAAGGAGAAAGGGAAAGGCAGAGACAGACAGGAAACAATTTCTTACCGTTCATACTCCCTTCTCCATTCATTGCATTTTGGACGGATGTCCTCAGAGAAAGTTCACCTACGGTTCTTGCCCAGGACCCTTGAGGAGGAAGCAAACCTTTGGGCCCCTTGAAGCTCTCCGAACAATCCTGGCTTAACCCCCCCTCTCCAGCTGAGATCTTGAGTTTTTTCTCATTTTCATCTGAACTCGCGTCAGACTTCTGGGTGTCTCACCATCTGTGCCAGGGAGGCAGGTGCCACTAAGAGAAATGGGAGGGAAACCTCGTGGATGATTAAGCCTGGATAAGACCAAAACAAGATCTTATCAGATGTCCCACTTTTTAGCCCTGGCAATGATGAAAAAGGCCAACTTGCTGGAGGCCATCTCGGGAGAGGTTGGAGAAAAGCACCAGCTCAGCAAAAGAGATCCCGAAGCAAACGAGACGGGTCTTTGCTGAGAAGGTTCTGGGTAATATTTCTGCAATACGTCGAGGGGCTTTTGAGACGTTGTGGATGCACTGAAGGAGGGGGGGGAAACCCACAGAAAGACAGGAAAGAAGCACAAGTGTCTCCAGATGACACTGGAAGGTTAAAAAACTGCCAGAGGGAAGAAAGAGGAAGACGCATCCTTGGAGAGAATAGTCAAGTGACCTACTTAGGCTGCTGGATATGCAATCCATATTACTCCACTGAATTATTATTTTTCTTTCGCAGCAATTACTGTCGCTGTCGTAATCATGATTAATCAATCAGTTTACGTTATGGACTAGTCGTGGCTCATGCCTTGCGTGGTTCGAGGATGAAACCAACTGGTAGGGCTGTTGCTTATTGTTCTGCGCCATGATGTGCTTCTAATTCTGACGAATTAAAGCAGCATTTCCTCAGGGCAAAGTCCAGAAAAAACGGCTCTTTTGCGTAGATCCAAAGCCAGCGCATGATTCTGCTTGTTGGACAAGTAGACCAGGTTTGTAAAAATTAGTTATTTTCTCACTGCTGCCCCTTTTTTTGCATTTAGGGGGATTAGAAGTGCTTTAAGGGGAAAATATACCAAAGTGTCAACCCCCAGATTGATTCTCCAACATGCTGGGCACAGCCTAAAGCCAACGGAACACGTGAATGTTGAGAACCACACAAGCAACGCTGCACACCCAGAGCAGTTTGATAAGTGCATTGCCAAACAAGCTGTGATGCTTGAAGCAGGACCATGAAAAAAAGGGGAGGGGGCTTTGATTGCGCCATGGTGGTTGCCACCTTGAGTCTTATTGAGCCCCTTCCTCTGCAGATGGCTGTGATTTGCAGGCCGGGGCTTCCGAATTCTGCAGAAAATAGCATTAGAATCTCATGTTTCTACAAAAGGGATCTGAGAATCAATTTTAAGGCCATAAATTCTTCTCTGAGCCTTGACCAGGGATCAGAATTTGGGTGTGGATCCTAGTGTAATGGAAAAGCTAGTCTGTTGCTCACAGATTCCAGGAGAAGAAGAAGGAGGAGAAGGGGGAAGAGAAAGGAGGAGGAGGAGGAGGAGGAGGAGGAGGAGGAAGAGAAAGGGGAAAGGGGGAGGAGGAGATTCCCTCTGAGGTGGAAAGGTCAAGCAATAGACTATGTCACTACAAGCACCTACCGTAGTAAATAACCCGCAAGATTCAATCCGTGTAGGTGGCATCCACTCCGGAGCATTAGCGCTTAGGGAATAGGCAGGGTGACACCAATCACTTAAACCAACAGTGCAGAAGAGATAATTGCTTCCTTTAGGGAGCTTCCACACCCAGGATATGTTGAGACCAATTTCCACAATGTTCAGTTTGCTAATTTATTTCAACGCAGTGGCTTCATGTTGCAATCTCTCTTGGAAACCTTTGGGCAACGCTCAAGTCTGCCACAGAGGGTCCTTGGAGGACACTGGCTCCCGGGGGTTACATCCTCAATAAGGCAGCACCTGGCTGGCTTAATCCCTCTTAGTCCTGAGAGGGGAGACACCAGGAAGTCCCCTGGTTTTAGGCTACTAAAACGTTCCAGAACGAATCACGTCCGTGCACATCTGTGCAAGGAGCTGCCTGGGTAGGGTCTGTGTGGTCCTCAAGGGTCCAGCTTATCTCCAGGAGGGGAAACTTTTTTGCGATAACAGAAGATGTACAGCTAGAATGAAGAAGTTTTGACCCACAGACCACCATGTCCATCAGAGCCCTTTCCTCAACATACTTTCTTCCACGATTGCCACAGCCGCTCCCCTCCAGCGGGGCCTGGTCAGAGCCGCCCTGGGAGACTCAGAACAGGATTGCACTTAAATCCAGTGTGTCCTTTTCTCCAGGGTGGAAGGAAAGGACGAGAAAGGAGTGGCTACACAGAGAACATTTTTCTCATGTGGAAAGAGACCTCTCCTCTCCTTCTGCGCAAGGAAAAGCTCATGAGGAAAAGAGCTTTTGGCAGGGCCTCCCTCTCTGAGCATCAACCACCCCAAAAGAGGATCCACTCTGCGCTGGATCCTGTTCCCATCCCTGATAAACTGGTAAAGGAATCCCTGGTTGTGTGGAGTGACTAACAGGGTCAAATGGGTTTGTCTGTTCTAGCAAAAGTGGATGCAATAGAGACGGGTCTTCCTTGTTTTCTTAATGCAGGGTGTTCTCAACTTACAACCATCTGTTTGGCAACTCTTCAGAGTTACAACGGCACTCCAAAAAGTGACTCCCAGCCGGTCCCAGCATCCCCCCCCAGTTGTGTGATCAGAATTTGAGCGCTTGGAAAGGTGTATTGACAGCAGCTGCAGCGTCCTGGGGTCATGTGATCGCCTTTGGGGACCTTCCCAGACAGCTTCTGACAAGCAGTCAATGGGGGAAGCTGGATTCACTTAACAACCATGTGATTCACTTAACAACCACCTTGCTTAGCACCTAATTGTGGTCATAAGTCAAGGACGACCTGTACACTCTCAGTTGACAACTGTTACTCTTGCCTGGGTCTCACACTAGAGGCTTCAAGACCTACCCGTTAAGAGGGATGTATACTTTTTCTTAAATGTTGTTATATTCCTAATAAAAAAAAACAGTCTAACATATATGCAGGCTGTAAGTATGGAGTCTACCTGTACCTGACAAGTCCCACCTGCAGGATGAAACCTGTCATATGGCGCATCCTAGTGGTCACTAGCAAGTATAGCAGCTTTTTAAATGGGATTTCTACACATTGGAGACCAGTGATTGCTTTAGGACAGCAGTTCTCAACCTATGGGTCGCGACCCCATTTGGGGTTGATCGACCATTTCACGGGGGTCGCCAAGCAAGGCTGTCCACCATTTTTTTCCCCCTTTTCCGGCGGGTGCCTTACCTCCCTTGGGCTGGGCCAGCTGGTGGTTGGCCTGCTCCGTCTCTGCCGCTTGCCAGCTACGCCTCGGCCGGCGCATGGAGCGGAACCACGCATGCGTGGCGCTCCCGGGCAGGGAAAGTCCTCGACTTACGACCGGTTGGGTAGTCCTCAACTTACGACCGGTTTAGTCCTCGACTTACGACCGGTTTAGTCCTCGACTTACGACCGGTTGGGGGTCGCGGCATTAAAAAGGTTGAGAACCACTGCTTTAGGACAAGTATCCAAATCAGATGGCATTTTAGGCTCCACACAAATATACGGGAGAATATTACCTATGCTTGTAACTGAGGGTTGAAGTGTGGCATCCTTGGTGCTCTCTGAGCTTGGTTGTTTGCTTGCAGACATTTCATTACCCGGCTAGGTAACGTCTTCAGTGCTAGAAGGCTGCGGTGTTTCCCGTCTCTCAACTTGTTTTGGTGGGGGTGATGTTTTTCCCCTGGTACTTCCTTGATTAGGCGGTAGTTAACTGCTTGATTGTGCCTCTGAGATTAATCCTGGCGTTAATCCCTGTTTACCTAGGTGTTGATTGCATGCCACTCACGCAAATGGAGCTGCGCCCGCTTGCGTGAACCATCTATTTCCCCTCCTGCCAGTCTGCAAAGCTGGAAACATTGGGAAACTCTGGTTTAATGTGAGAGAGAAATACATTTTAAAAGGCTACAAGCATATCTTGATAATTTTTTTATTCCATTATTTTTTTTAAATAGCCTTTGATTAGGCTAACAGAGATCCTGGGTCACTCAAAGCTTGAAAATATATAAAACCCCTTCCATGGTGAGAATGGTTGTCAGAGTCTAACGAATTGGGAATTTTTAAAACTGTTTAGGAAACTGAGTTGTCAACAGACCTCTGGCTGTTTATAGCAGTGTATAAAACATTCGGGCCATTAAATATCCATAATAAACATAATTCAAATCAACACTGAAAACCAACACTGACTGGGGAATCCTTGGAGATGAACTCCAGGCATTTTAATGTTGACGAGGATGAGAAACTTTGTTGTAAAGAATGGAGGAAAAGGAGGAGGGGAAGAGAAAAAGAGAACCAAATAAATACAGGCTGTTCTCGACTTACAACAATTTAGCAACTGTTCAAAATTACAACAACACTCAAAAAAACGACTTATAACCCACTGACAATCATTGCTGCAGCTCCATGGACACGTGATCAGAATTTGGGCACATGGCAACTGGCACGCACTTACGACAGTTGAAGCCTCCTGGGGTCGTGTAATCGCCATTTATGACCTTCCCACTCGGCTTCTACAAACGAAATCAACAGAAAACTGGATTCACTTAACAACTGCACGACTCACTCAACAACTGCAGTGATTCCCTTAACAACCATGGCAGAAAAAGGTCATGAAATTGGGCATGACCCACTTAACAACCATATTGTTTAGCGATGGAAATTCTGATCTCAGTTAAGGTCATAGGTTGAGACTACTACTGCGGAATGGGCTGGCCGTAGCCCCATCTGAGTTGCCTCCCTCATTCCTGAGCCAGCAGCCCTGATGTGCAGGGAAGGAGTTAATTGGCCCTGGGGCAGCCTTATGGCAATCGAGGGATCAGCTTTTGGAAAGACAAATGGAGATGAATGAATGGAGATGGCAGTTAAGAGGCAGAGAAAAAGTTAAGACTGACAGAGAAAAAGTATAATTAGAAAGTAGTAAATCCAGAAACAAGATTCGGCAGGAAGTCAGCGGATATTCAGCTGAAATGTAATCCCAGTTGTGCGTCTATTGTTTCAGGTGCCCTGCTTTCTCGATGGTGGGAATTTCTAGGGATGGGCCTCCAATGAATTTGTTTAAAAAAAAAAAAAAAAACCTCTGCCAAAACACAGGCTGACTTATCTGGGAAGATTCGGAGAGCTTCCTAAAACCAATCACGCCTTCTTGCAGCTGTCTTCGGAAACTCCAGTTTCTCAGTTGCTTCAGCACCTTCCTTAGTTTTTTTTTTTTTTTTAAAGCTTGGCAAATAGATCTTAGAAGCAATAAATTCCCTTCTTTCTGGCAATAGGTGAAAGACAACTCTTCCCATTCAGTGGCCTTCTTCGGTGCAAACCACTGGTGTGACGTTCCATATTCTTGGAAGAGTTTCTCCTTGTTTCTCCTCAGCAAGGTACGGGTTGTCTTTGACTTACAACAATCCATTTAGTGACGGTTCAATGCTACAACGCCACTGAAAAAAGTATTTTATGACTGTTTTTCACACCTGCAACTGTTGCAGCACCCCCACGGTCACAGGATCAAAATTCAGACGCTTGGCAACTGACTCGTATTTATGACGGTCGCAGTGCCCTGGGGTCACGGGATCCCCTTTTGCGAGCAAAGTCAATGGGGAAGCCAGATTCACTTAACAACCGTGTGACTAGCTTAACAACTGCAGGGATTCAGGTGGTAAAATGGGGCAAAATTCACTTAACAACTGTCTCACTTAGTAGCAGAAATTTTCAGCTCACTTGTGGTCGTACGTCAAGGACTATCTGAAGTTCAGAAGAATACAGAATTTATTAATGTGAAATTTCACAGTGTTACTCTTGCTGTCCATCAGGCTGATCCATCAGGCTGATCCTGCTGTCCAAGTGGCAGGATCAGCCAGCTTCCATAATAATAATAATAATAATAATAATAATAATAATAATAATAATAATAATAATAATAATAATAATAATAATAATAATAATAATAATAATAATAATAATAATAATAGTAGTAGTAGTAGTAGTAGTAGTAGTAGTGAAGTTGGAAGGGACCTTGGAGGTCATCTAGTCCAACCCCCTGCTCAGGCAGGAAACCCTATACCATTTCAGACAAATGGCTGTCCAATCTCTTCTTAAAAACTTCCAGTGTTGGAGCATTCACCACTCTGGAGGCAGGTTGTTCCACTGGTTCATTGTTCTAACCCAAAACATGGGGCCTGCATGATGTGGTGGTTAAGCTGATGGACCAGGACCTGCAGAGGGCCTCAGGAGTGGACACGTTCAGGAGAGTTCAAGAGAGAAGCAATGCCCTCGTGGTCCACCTTTCCTCCATCTGAGTCCACGGAATCTCCATCTGAGGTCAAGGAACCTGGACGTATTTCCTAGGGCCCCATTAAACCGATGACCTTAAGGACACCCAAGTAGTCCTTAAATATTTGCCCATATTTGATGTTCTGCATTTTACACTGGCATCAATATTTGGAAACACGTAGTAGCTTTTGTAGGATTTAAATACATTTGATAGCGCTCGAAATTTAAGATTTCACGTCTGCCAAAAGAATTGACGCAATTCCAGCTAGTGCTAAACAGGCCAATTTCAAGCTCAAATTTCATGTTTAAAATTAGGGTGGCTGATTGGAAGAGCCCACGGGCCAGAAACGGTTGGCAGAGCTGAGACGGAGGCGAGACAGAATGGGGAGGCAGGACAGGTGCCAAGATCGCAGTGGGCTGAGGGAAAAGGGAACCAGTCAGCTCTTCCGGCACTTTGTGCCAGCTCAGTGCCAAGTTACCGTATTCTTCATACTTCTGGGCTCTGCCAGTTGTGGCTTAACATCTAGTCAATCTGTAATAAAGGCTTCCTTATCCATACATTGATCATGGATGAAGTTTGGCCAGGGAAATCTGCATCCTCCTCAAATCATTATTGCTGGACCTAACAGTGTTAGATAATTTCCATTTGTGCCCGCTTGCACAAATGGAGCTTTGTGCACATGTGCCCACCGCTCACGTGGAACCATCCCCTTTCGCCCTCCCCCTCCCTCCCCCCGGTTGGTCCACAAAGATGGAAAGTTTGGATTACTATACAACTGAGAACAGAGGTTTTTCTTTTGGCACAGATGAACAAAGAACTGGAAAAAGTTTATGGAACTTTGTTCTGTACGTGATAACTGCATCAAGACTCTTGTATGCTCAAAGATGGAAAGATCTGGCACAAGCCACAATGGAGGAATGATGGGTGAAGATGATGAAACGTGCTGAGATGGCTAAATTGGCTACCTCAATTAGAGAAAGGCAATATCTATGTTTATGACTGGAAACCCTTTATGGACTTTCTGCGTGAAACAGAAAAATGAAGTTATGATCTCTGATTTGATCATTAGACACGACAGACTATAGAAAGAAGATGTTGCAATCATAGATAATTTTATAATTGTGCAAATAATTGCTGTAAAGAAGATTGGAAGCTAGCTCTTTGCATTGTTTTTGTTTTACCTTTCTTTTAACAAATTTTTTTTTGCACTTCTTGCTTTCTCTGTTTTTTTTCCTACTTTATATTAGTTATTTTCTTTTTAAAAAAACATTTACTGAAAATTCATCATCATCACCATCTTCCAACTTTATTATGGATCATCGCACAGTCAGCCAGATGTTCAGATTGGATTTAGCATTTTTGTCTACCTATCAAGTCCTTACCCAGGAGCTGGGATAGGCAGATGTGGATGTTTGATGGTGTTACAGATCTCGTCGCAAGATGGAAGCAGTTCCTAGCAAGGCCGCCTTTTGCAATTGACTAATAGCGAATTTGTCAATGCCGATGATGGTGTCCAAGTGGTGCTCCAGTTGTTTTGGGATTGCACCCAAGGCGCCTATTACTATTGGAACTATATTATTATTATTATTATTATTATTATTATTATTATTATTATTATTATTATTATTATTATTATTAATCTTAGTCAAGGTCTATCCACTGCAGGATGAAGGCCTCTTCTGCCTGTTTCCAGCTAACATGGTCCTGAGTTTCATTTGCCATTTGGGCCTGCCATACTTGCTGATGTCGTCACTCCATCTTTCGTGGACCCTTTTGATCAAGATCTGTCAATCTTGTAGGATCCGTTCTATGACTGCCTTGGTCCACCTGCCCTCAATTTTTCTTGCTATGCGACCAGCCCATTTCCATTTCCGTTCTTTGAGTCTCTTGATGGCATCGTATACTGTCGTTTGTTCTCCAATCCAGGGGTCTGCAACCTTGACAACTTTTAAGACTTGTGGACTTCAACTCCCAGAATTCCTCAGCCAGCCCTGGCTGGCTGAGGAATTCTGGGAGTTGAAGTCCACAAGTCTTAAAGTTGCCAAGGTTGGGGACCTCTGCTCTAATCCATGTGTGGGTCTTTCTGTCTTGTCTTGTGATGCTCTTTGCACCACTCCTAGCTTTTGTATCAATTCTTTTATTTATTTATTTTACAAAAAACAACAACATTTACTGAAAATTATGTATACACAAAACCAAAATAAGATAAGGAGTGTAAGCAGTCTGATGTCAGCACTTTCCATTTGATCTCCAATTATGCAAACTGTGACTGGCGCTCCTGATAAGTTACCCACGTGCAAGAAACCATGATGGTTATCAGCCAGCTTTTAGCAGCAGCTCTGAGTCTCCAACAATGTCCCAATTGTTCCTCGGATCAAATTAGCCTGGAGTGTCAGGGATTAAGATCATGAAGCAACTTTGGTTTCAGAAATCCCATAGATTGGATGACAAATAATCCAGTCTCCTCCAGCTCAGTATTCTTCAGAAGGGCTGCTCTGAAGGAATGTCAGAAGCCCCAACCTACCACGTGGGTGGAGCCCGACTGGATAAAATGGCAATAGACGGTGTTACTGGTCTTGGGTGACCCTTCTAGCATCTGACAACTAGGAGGAACACAACACCTGCACATGTGACCTGCCTTCTTGCTCAATCGATCGATTTTCCTGCACAACTCGCCCGACAGAGGATCGAGAGGACGGTAACAGTTGACGGGAACAGGACTCCCAAAACATCTGGAGAGGCAGATGTCGTCGCCTTTATTCTTCTCGAAGGGACCCTCAGTTCAAATCCCAAAGGACCATTATAAGAAGATACAGGTAGTCCTTGATGTATGACCATAATTGACGGTCGTAAGTCGTGTGCCGGTCATTGTGGGTCATCGTGCAATGGTGCCCAATTCCACAGCCTTTTTTGTGGCAGCAGTCAAGCGAATCCAGTGTACCCAATGGGTGTTTTTTTCTGGAAACTGGGGGTAAACACCCGTTCCCAGCAGAGACCTGTTTCCAGCCAACCCCCCCCCCCATAAAACGCAATTACGTGACTGGGCCGCAAAGTGCTAAGCCCCCCCCCAATGCAGACCTCTGACCAAGGGCGGGCAGTTGTCAAAACTTTAAAACCGGGTCATAAGTAGCTCTGGGGCCTTGTGGGTCTCTCGTGTGGTAAGGATATTAGAGATGAACGACTGACCTTTTTTAAATCTTGAAGCAGTTTTTTTTAAAGGCGGGGCAAGCTATTAGAAGATAAATGAGCCTGTCAAGATGATATCTCTAAATTGATAATGACTGCTATCTTCCTGAGGCAAAGTCACACCTGAGATCTTCTATCAGATCTGAGATGATGATGAAGACTCCAATTGTGACACCTCTTAAAATTATGGAACCACCCGAAGATAGAATATGGAATAAGAGTTGGAAGGGACATTTGAGGTCTTCTAGTCCAACCCCCTGCTCGCACAGGAGACCCTAGACCATTCCTGATAAAATAGTTGTCTAATCTCTTTTTGAAAGTCTCCAGTGATGGAGCACCCACAACGTCTGAAGGCAAGTGGTTCCACGGATTAATTGTTCTCATTGTCAGGAAATTCCTCCTTAATTCTAGGTTGGATCTGTCTTTAATACGCTTCCATCCCTTGGGGCTCACTTTATCCTGAAAAAAATTAGCAACTAGATCTGGAGGAGACCCATAAAAAGCCGCCTATAGTAGCTGCACAGCAAGATAGGAGGTAAATAAGTTTAACAAATAAGTAAAGTAAGATTAAAGGACTAACTTTATTGCCAAATGGCATCTTCTTATTATGAATTGATGGAAAAGAATGATAAAATCTTTGCACAGTCATTTCATCTGAAAAGTTGGAAGCATACCAAGCTTTCAATTAAGAGACAATTAAGAAAAGAAGAATTAAATCAAGTTTGATAGGATCATGAAGTTTTGCGCTGTCAGAATATATCATAGGTTCCTAAAAGAACTACTGTATAAAATGAAAACATGATAAGAAGCAGAGGCTTAAGTGAAAAGGTTTGGTCGACAAGATAATTTTATCTTGCCATTTAATATTATGGAAATGGTGTCAAATTTATTCGATATATCCCCCTCCTACATTTTGTTGTTGCTGATATACAGGTAAATCTTGTTATTCTGGCATAAAACTGTATATAATGAAATCCCCGATCAAGCGAGTTTAAGCTGATGAGGGTTGGAAAGTTTGACTTGGGAGCGTTGGAAAATGTCCAAAAGCTCACCTGAAAAATAGAAGGCTGGAGGAGTGAACTCATCCCCTGGAGTGAGCTGGCACTAATTTTTCCTCCTGGGGATCCACAGATTTAAAGGTACCTGGGAGGAGAGTTAAAACAGCCCCACCTTCTCCTTCATTGGAGAGTTTGTTCTATAAAAAAGAAAAAGAACTGAAAGCCACCATCTTGGTGGGTGAGTCAAGAAGGAAGTTAAGCCAGGAGGAAGACAGAAAAATCATAGGCTGGCAGGGACCTACAGAGTAATAGAGTCGGAAGGGACCTTGGAGGTCATCTAGTCCAACCCCCTGCTCAAGCAGGAGACCCTATGAAGATAGTAGAGTAAGATAGGAGCTTAATTTTATTGTACAATAACACATTTTTGTGTGTGGGGGAAAAAAACCTGTCATGTCTGCATTCTGTGCCAAATGAAGAAAATCCCCAATAGCAAAAAACCCCAAAAAAAGACGGATTTGGCCATTTCGAAGGAACCCCAAGCCATGCATGAAAAATCCCGATTCTTCCACGTGTCCATGAATTCCAGATATCAGGCCTTGGGAAGATCTGAGTCAGCGCATCGTGTCTTCTATCACATGAACAGAGCTCGTGAATATGACTTCAGTAATTGCTGGAGCACAGTTGACTGACAGCCAGATGTGGAGGGCGCACTGGTTATTTTGCACAGCCATTTCATGGTGTGTTCCTGCCCTCTGGTGGACACCGATTGAATGAGCAGATGTTTGGGTGGGTTATTTTTCTGATTCCTGTGAAGAGCTGCCCACTGAAATTTGAATTTGCTCCTTCAATTAAGACTTTCTTTTTTCCTCCATCTTTTGCCTCCCTTCTATCATTATTGCAAGTAAATCCACTTATGGGCTTTATTGGGAAACAGAGTATAAGCTTTCAGTCTGGTGGCACAGGCTGACTTATGGGTCCTGGGTGGGGTGGGATGTGTGGGAAGTTAGCCCAGAGAAGGAAATATTAAAAAGGCAGAAAGAAAGATATTGTTCACCAAAAGGATTTTTAAAAGCATTTTTTGAAAAGCAGAAACCAAACCTGGCCTCATCTCTTTGCCCAAAGCAGCAGCTGGTCTTATACAAATGCAGATGTGGAACCATCAGGAAGTTTGGAGCCAGGGATCTCAAGACAAAAGAGGCTCTTAAGAGTCATTAGCCCCATCACCTGGGAAGCAGGATATGATAATGGGATTAAACCACAGATATCAAGGCCTAGAAAAACACTCAGAAATATCCTCAAAGTTCATGCCACAGGAACAGGAAACTATTCCAAGCAGGGCTGGAGGGGGTATAAAAGCCCTTCTACCCATGTGCTTTTGCTCTTTCTTCTCCTCTGCTCCTTCTTGCAAGGACCATCTTTCTTCTGCAATAAACTGTAACCTTCTTCCCAAAGCAGTCGCCATGTTTGCTTATTTATTCCCGGCTTGGATGAACCAGGATGAAGACTTACTTCTAACAGATGGAAATGGGAGGTAATCTTCAAATGGATCTTGAGATATCAGTGGATCTGGTTGGAGCCACTTTTGATTTATAACACCAGTTCTGCAAGTGCCCCATGGGTTCTGACAGGGCTGAGCGCCTCATTCAAACTTTGGTTTTAATCCAAGCAACTTATGGTTTTGATCTGAATTACCTCCAGAACCATCCTATTTAGGCAGAACCTACTTGCCCAGTCCACCTGTCTCAAGTGGAGATGATTACTGGAGGGCTGAAGGGGCTAGAAGACATCATCCTTCTAGAACATTCTTCTCCATCCTTGGAGATTCACACAGCCCCCTCTGAGCTGTTATTCAGGAAGTTGGTTAAGCTGGTCTAGGAGCTTTTAATCTATTAAGACCCCAGCCCATGTTGGTTTTATTTTATCATTATTATTCAACAGCATTATACATTGCTTTTGATAAATACTAAACTTTGATTTTAATTCTGTAAACTGCTGGGAGTCTTTTCAGATTGGAGTACAATCTCTCTCTCTCTCTCTCCCCCCCCCCCCCCAGAAGGCAGCATGGCAGGCTGAGTCTGCCCGCAGTTTGGCAGTTCGATCCCCACTGGCTCCAGGTTGACTCAGCCTTCTGTCCTTCCGAGGTCGGTAAAATGAGGACCCAGATTCAAGAGGCTGACTGTAAACCGCTTAGAGGGGGCTGTAAAGCACTGTGAAGCAGTAGATAAATCTAAGTGCTATCGCTATTGTTATCTGATCTCTCGTATCAATTAATTTATGAAAGAATTTGGTGGCTTAAAAGATCACTATTTCTGTCTACTGGTCTCCACCGTCCTAAAACATTTGAAGTTTACAATGGTGCTGAAAAAAGTGACTTAGGACCAGTCCTCACACTTTCGACCTTCGCAGCGTTCCCCCCCCTAGTCACGTGATCACAATTCAGATGCTTGGCAACCTGGCCACTCAATTGTGGTCGTAAGGCGAGGACTACTTGCAACGTTACAACAATCAGGAGGCTTTCTTGCTTGCTGGGGGGGAGGGGAGGGAGGGAAATGCGGCCTCTCACTAGAGATAAAGTTTGATGAAGGAACAAGAAATAAAGCCTTCTTTTTTAAAAAATAAAATAAAAAATGGAAGTCTTATTTGGAATTTTTGTTGAAAGAAGAAAATATTATTTGTAGACTTGGAGATTAGAAAAGGTCAAAGTGGAAGGGGAAGAAATAACATGGCAATCACCCCAGAGAAAGGAAGGCAAAAGTCATCATTCTAACCTTTCTTTCCTTTTCTTTCTTTCTTTCTTTCTTTCTTTCTTTCTTTCTTTCTTTCTTTCTTTCCTTCCTTTTCTTTCTTTTTCTCTTTCTTTCTTTCTTTCTCTTTCTTCTGTCTTTCTTTTTCTTTCTTTCTTTCTCTCTTTCTGTTTCTTTTTCTTTCTTTTTCTTTTCTTTCTTTTCTGTTTCTTTTTTTCTTTCTTTCTTTTCTTTCTTTCTTCTGTCTTTTTCTTTTTCTTTTTTTTCTCTCTTTCTGTTTCTTTTTCTTTCTTTTTCTTTTCTTTCTTTCTTTCTTTTTTTTCTCTTTCTTTCTTTCTTTCTTTCTTTCTCTCTTTCTTTCTTTTTTTCTCTCTTTCTTTTTCCTGTCTTTTTCTTTCTTTTCTTTCTCTCTTTGTTTCTTTTTCTTTTCTTTCTTTCTTTCTTTTCTTTCTTTCTTTTTCTTTGTTTGTTTCTTCCTCCCTCCCTCCCTCCCTCCCTCCCCTCCCGTCCCCTCCCCTTCCTCCCTTAATGCACAGCGGAGGTCCCGCTGCCTGGGAGGCGGGCGAGGGGCGAGGGGTCGTGGGGGGGGGCGAGCGGGCGGCGTCCCCGGGTCCCGAACCAGGCGTGGCCGGCTGCAGCCCCCCCTCCCTCCCCCCCACCCAACGGGAGGGGCGCGCAAAGGAGCGGACGCGCCCCCTCCCCTCTTGGCCCCGCCCCCCTCCACAGGCGCCCCGCCCCCTCGGGCCGCGCTTCGCTTTCGATTCCGGCTGGCCGGGCGGCGGCGGCGGCGGCGGCTCCGAGGCGGCGGCGTCGGGCATGGCGGACCCGGCGGTGAGCAGCTACCTGGCGAAGGTGCTGTGCTTGCGGGGCGGCCGCCTGGCGCTGTCGGAGCTGCCGGGGGAGGCGGGGCTGTCGGCGGGGCAGCTGCAGCAGGTGCTGCGCGACGCGGGGCCGGAGCGCTTCCTGGTGCGGCCGAGGGGCTCCGGAGACCACGACGTGCTGGCCGTCTCCGCCGTCCGCCTCTGCGTCCGCCAGGCCTGCCCGGGCTGCCCGCAGCTCCACCTCTGCAAGCTCAACCTCCGACGGAGATGCTGGGTCGGGTGAGCCGGGGGAAGAGGGGCGCCGGGGGGGGGGGTCCGGCTGGCTTGGGGCNGGTCGCCGTGGACTGTTTGGGGTCAGCGGGGCTCCGGGATGCGGGAATTGGGGGGAGGGGAGAAGAATTGGGGGCGGAGCACAGAGAAAAAAGAGGGGGGGGCAGCTGCGCTTAAGCCAAACTCCTGCCCAGCCCCTAAGTCTCTTCCTTTTAACCCCAAAACCCCTTTTAAAAACTGCCCTGGAAGTAACCAGGATGCCAGGTCTCCACTCTGCAAGAGCTTTTGTGGCTGTGTTTCATGCGTGGCCTCCCTCCCCCCCCAGGACCCTCCCCAGTGGGGCCCCCTCAGAGGCCAGACGGGACCCCCGGGGGAAGGAGCCTCCGGGGACCCCCGTGAAACGGGCATCCATTCCTTAGTATCGAACCGTTTCGAATCCGGAGCCGAATCCCCCAGCCGGCTCCCAACCTTTTGGAGGCCAGAAATGGCTTTCTGGGGATTAAAATGGTGGTGGGTAAAAATGGTGCTGCTCCACCAGGGGTAGGCAACCTCGGCTCTTTTAGGACTCGTGGACTTCAACTCCCAGAATTCCTGAGTCAGCTATGCTGACTCAGGAATTCTGGGAGTTGAAGTCCACGAGTCCTAAAAGAGCCGAGGTTGTCTACCCCTGTGCTACACGAAAACAATTTGACCTCGTTTTCCAAGGGGCAAGAATTGGCGTAGAGATCCAATGTCAGCAGGTCTAAAAGTTGGGGTAAGAGTGAATGTAGTTTTTATTTTATTTTAAATGTAGCTTATTTATTGATTTATTTATGTGGCTGCCCGTCTCATATGCGTGGCTGGGCAGCTAGCAAAATTCGGCGAAACCCAGCAAAAAATTAGCTGAATGCCGCTTATATATAAGAATGGCCGACTCGATCTTCAGGTGGAGAAATGGGATGGTCTGATTATTCACCAGATCAAAATGTTGTGAAATGGTTCAGGGAAGTGGCTTATGGTTTATTTTGAAGATCTCCCAAGTCAGTTTCCTGGAGATCTGGTGGCTTTATTGATGCATGAAACTCTATAGAAATCTATTGTTCTTAATTGGCGTTGGACTCGATGACCTACAAGGTCCCTTCCAACATCATCATCATCATCATTATTATTATTATTATTATTATTATTATTATTATTATTATTATTATTATTATTATTATTATTATTATTATTATTATTGAGTAATGTAGCTTTTTCCGTGAGGCTTAGAATTATATTCTAGAAGAGTCTTTCTCAATCTTGGCAACTTTAAGATGGGTGGACTTCAACTCCTAGTCTCCCCCCTCTTTATTTCTACAAATAACTCAAAGTTAACAAACTTCAACACAATTTCCTCCTATTTTCCCCACAACAACAATCCTGTGAGGTGGGGTGGGCTGAGAGAGAGGGACTGGCCCAAAATCGTCCAGCTGGCTTTCATCCCTAAGATAGGACTTGAACTCAGGGTCTCCTGCTTCCTATCCTGGTGCCTTTAACCACTAGACCGAACTGACTCTGTTTACACCATAGTTTGTATTAATCTGATTTTATATCAGTTGTGACTTTCTCAAGGTCCTGATATGGCCAGACTGTAACTCATTGCCCAGTAGATAAAATACTGGAATACTGCTATCATGTTGCCCCTGTTCTAAAGAAAAGAAGAAATGGGGGAGACGATAGCAGTATTCCAGTATTTGAGGGGCTGCCACAAAGAAGAGGGGGTCAAAATATTCTCCAAGGCACTAGAAAGCGGGACAAGAAACAATGGTTGGAAACTGACCAAAGAGAGAAGCAACTTGGAATTAAGGAGAAAGTTCCTAACAGGACAATTAACCAGTGGAACAGCTTGCCACCAGAAATCATGGGCCTCCATCACTGGAGGTTTTTAAGAAGAGACTGGACAGTCACTTGTCTGAAAGGGTATAGGTTCTCTTGCTTGAGCAGGGGACTGGACTAGAAGACCTCCAAGGTCCCTTCCAGCTTCTACTCTACTCTACTCTATTCTAGATTTGCACTCTGGGATTTTTCACTAATGGTGGATAATATATTTGCTTAATTCAGTTTGATTACCCTCTGCATATTACAACATTTTCTTATTAGAAGAATTTTTTTTTTCAAAAAGGACAGAGTACAGGATCAAGATACTGAAGTAGCTTCTGGGGGACTAGTCAAAAACCAAACAAATTCTACTCGTTTTACTTGGGGCGTTTCAAAATAGAAAGTGAAAATTAAAATGCAAATTAAAGGAAGCTTCCCAACAGGTGTGTGAATGGTTGATTTGAAGGTTGTTTAGTCTCTTGAGGTTTTCATTATTTCTGTCTGCAAAGGAGAAGGAATATTTTTCTGGAAAAACAGAGTCTAAACAAAAACATTTGAGGGGAGAAGGGCACAATAATCCCAGGAATCGAGAAAGGAGACCCTCTTAGCTGCTCTTGGGCAGTGCCCACACAAGCCCCAAATAATAATATAACAGTTTGAAAAGAGGAAAGTCTGGTTTGTTGATATTGCTGTATCAATATCAAGTGATGCTAGGATTGAGGAAAAACAATTATAAAAAAATAACAAAATGCCAGGACTTGTTGAGCACCTCTGGAAAAAAGAAATCTGTTCTTATATCAATCATCATTGGAGACCTCGGAATAATAACTAAATAAAAATCCTTCAATATTTGGACATTTTTAATTTATAGGACGTGAACATTCTTAATTTTACCCCCCAAAAAATACACACCCTGTTAGGAGCTGCCTATATCCTTAGCCATTACCTTAATAATTCCCAGATCCTTAATTAGGACTTGAATGATTAGGCTCCTACCAGTTTTAGACTCTGAATTTAATTGAAGATTGCTCGTAACAATTCATTAAACTTTTATGCCGCCTGACTCTCACACTTAAACCCCCGGAATCCTCTCTGCCTTGGTAAGAGCTCCGTTTGTGTTATAACAATTGAGAAACACAATTTTCATCACTTACCCTAAAAAGCATATCCCTTTTTTTCTGGAAAACTAACCAGGGTTTCTACAAGACTTTGGGATACTTCTAGATTTCTCTAAGGAAGAGGGAGATTTGACAAATTCTATGGGTTGGGAGGAATTTTGGAGTTTAGTCTTCTGCCCCAGTGTGGGAAAACTCCCCTGCAGCACCCTTGCAGGATAGAAAGACCAGGAGGGGTCTCTTGAGACCATCTAGTCTGGGGGTCTCGAGTTGAAGTCCACAAGTCTTAAAAGTTGCCAAGGCTGGGGACCTCTGATCTAGTCCACCTTTCTTTCTAGAGTCAACTTCCTCTCCAGCCCTTTGAGGCTCTTCTCCAAAATACCGACGTCTGTTTTGCTAGGAAAATGGCACAGCCTGTGCATGAATGTTGTGGGGGGGGGGGGCAGACTGCCAAGCTGCTGGCCTTGGAGATTGTAAATACAGAGCTAGCAGCAATATAGAGGCCAGACGGGAGCTGGCCAAATAAGTTTTCTCCAGCCATTACTGCTGCACAATTTCAAGCCCTGGAAAGCAGGGCTGATTTCTGAAGACCCCCACCCGTGAATGTGCAGGGCAGGGTCTTCAGAGGGGGGGGGGAATTGTATAGAATTGAAGCAAATGCAGGAAGGGCTAATAATCAAAGAGCAGTTGATTTTAGTCAGTGTTTTTCAAGCTGGGCCATCTTAAGATGGCTGGACTTCAACTCCCAGAATTCCCCAGCCAGAATTCTGGGTATTGAAATGCACCCATCTTAAAGCGGCCAAGCGTAAAAAAAGCACTGAGATATAAAGGCTGGCTGATTTCTTGGAGCAGAGACTGACGTTCTTTGGCCAGTTTGAGGATTATTGAGGGAATGGAAAGAAAAAAGCAGCAGATAAGATGGAAGGAATGGCTGAAAACTCTGGGAAAGCTAACAATTGTGAGGCCAGTGGGTGGGTGAGCTTCTAGCTTACGAAGATTAGTTAGACTTTGCTGCTCAGACTCAGTTGTGCCTGTTTTAGCTTCACAATTGGGCTCCCACAATTCCCCCTTGTGGTGGGCTGAAGGGACCACCCTAGCCCCTTTAATCGCTTAAAAACAATTACTGCCGTTCTGTGCAAGTGGGTTTGATGGCCTGGGCACCAGTGAGCCTTTTATTATTATTATTATTTTTGCTGTGTAGTCTTGACATCAAAGACTGTATTAGTCACCAATCTCTCCTCCTGCGTGCCAGCTACAGACCTGCACTTAGGTTTCGATTCCTTGTGAGCTGCAGGAGGAACGGTGCAGCGTAACCTGATCTGATTTGGCACCGGATAAATGCAGGCTGATGGGGCCAATGGTGGCCGGCCTCTCCCCAGAGATTCCTGCAGGGGCTTATGGGTTACAGCATCCCACCACCAAGGCCTGGGGCCGGCAGACCCTCAGTTAAAGTAGGATGCAGAGACGGAAAGCTGTCTGCCCGTGCCTTGCCTGAGTGTGAGCCCAGTGCAAGCGTCAGTCGCCCTGTGAGTGGGAAACACCCAAGAGACTTACTCGGGGGTTGCAACCAGTAGGAGGGAGTGAAAGCAGCATGAGTGGGTTAGTGGAGACTTGCAAAGTTTCACATTGAGCCATAAACTGCTTCACAGAGCTTTGGTTTAAGAGGGTGACTGTAAATCCTGTCCCGGGGATTTCTAGGTTACGGATGATGGCTTACTGCGTTGCGTCTGAGCTGCATCAAACCATCAGTCAGTTGAGCAGGAGCCCCCAAAGGCCTTCAGAACCGGAAGGAGGCGAAATTTAAAGGTGTTTTTCCCCCCAGTGCTAAAAATGTGACTTCTGTATTTAAATGTTGTTATAATGCAGGCAATCCTCAACTTACAACAGTTCATTTAGTGACAATTTGAAGTAACAACAGCACTGAAAAAAAGTGACTTACGACCGATTTTCACACTCAGTGAGGGTTGCAGCATCTCCATGGTCACAGGATCAAAATTTAGTCGCTTGGCAACAACGGACTCATATTTATGATATTTGTAGTGTCACAGGGCAGTGTGATTCCCTTTTGCGACCATTCGTCAAGCAAAGTCAATGGGGAAGCCAGATTCACTTAACAACCTAACAATGGAGAAAGGTCATAAAATGGGGCAACATTCACTTAACAACTCTCTTAGCAACAAAAATGTTGTGCTCAATTGTGGTCATAAGTTGACTGCCTGTATGTATGTGGAAATGAAGCACTTTTTCTCATTCTCCAATGAATCAATTCATATTAAGCTAGTAGCCCTTATTCTATAGAGCTTGCAAAATAAGGGTGATACTTGCCTGGATTTTTTTTTTTTTAAAAAAAAAAACCTCTCCCTGTTCTCTTCTCAACTATGTCTGAATTACAGTTTAATGAGACAACTTTAGCATAGTAATGGTGATTTCAATCATGTGATTCAATGAAGTAAGTGAAAAAAGCTACAGGGAAGATAAAGTTCTGAAAATGTTTGTTTTTTGGTAATGACTCTGTGTGCCTAGGGTATGAGGCAGAGTTTTCCCACACATTGATCTATTTCTCTGCCACAGTTAACTTACAGAGTTGCTTCTAAATAAATGATTAATCATCACTATGTTTGAAAGCCCAAAATGTTTTGGTGTTGTGTTGTGTTGTTGTTTTGTTTTTTGTTTTGTTTTTTTTAGGTGTGACTGTCACTGCTCCTTATACTTCCCAAGTTTTCTTAAGACTCGGTCCTGGGTGTTTTTTCCAGGGTGGGGTAGCATTTCAGAGTTGAAAGGAAAAAAATAGGCTTATGGGATATATAGAGTTTCCGTAAATGCAAGTATAATTTTAAGAACTTTGAGTAGTTTACTTACCTCTATTTCTTTTATTCTCTTCTAGTGCTTGCAAGTATTCGCATGACATTTTCTCAGAAACTAACCAGAAAGTTTTGAAAAAGCATGAACTCTCTGGCCTTAATGAAGACGAACTGTGTGTCTTACTTTTACAAAACGACCCTTTTCTTTTACCTGATGTAAGTTGTGCCAACTTATAGTCTGGTTATTTGTCAACAGAGCCACTGATCTCACAGACCTGGGTTTTAGAATTGGTTTAGCAAGAATAGATCTTGTTGACATAGGTCAGACTTGGGATAATCTACGCTGCTTCTGACATGAAAGATAAAATCCTTGCTCAATGTAAGGCAGTGTTTCTCAACCTTGACAATTTTAAGGCATGTGGACTTCAACTCCCAGAATTCTGGGAGCTGAGGTCCACATGCCTTAAAATTGTCAAGGTTGAGAAACACTGATATAAGGAGTTAGGGATGTTAGACAAACACATGTTATATAGACACAACATGTTTGAAGATTATGTCTTATTTGTGGGATCTGTTTATTCAGTTTCTATAGCTGCCGGTCCCAAGAGTCACCTAGAGATGGCTAACAAGTGTTAATACACAAACTTACCTTTCAAGTCCTTATTTTTGAATGGCCAATGAATATACAGTGTCAAAGTGTGTGTCAAACACTTCATAAGCACACATTACAGTTGGCGTCGACTAAGAGGCAGTTCCTTCGAGTTCAAAAGAGTTCGTGTCCTGGAAAATAAAATAAAAAGACAGTTTAAAATTCTTGCGCAGTGCTGGTAGCTTGTCCTGGAATGATACTGATAAAAGCATGACTAGGCAGCTTTCTTGCAAACAGACTCGGGGTTTAGGATTAAGGCCTCTACTTCGAAAGAAGACATCTTTGGGAGGCATCTATATAAAGCAGGGGTCTTCAAACTGGACAGCCATTTGTCCGAAATGGTATAGGGTTTCCTGCCTGACTAGATGACCTCCAAGGTCCCTTCCAACTTTATCATCATCATTATTATTATTTTTATATATATATATATATATAAAATTTTAAAAATACGAATCCCAGGCATATTTACACTAGTGATATAGAATCCTCAAACTCTGCGATAAATAAAAATAGCTGTTTAGTGTTAAAAACAATTAAAAACAATAAAACATCAGCTATTTTTATTTATCCCAGAGTTTGAGGATTCTATATCACTAGTGTATATATATATATATAAGTATGCATGTGTGTGTGTGTGTGTGTGTATGTGTGTAGGTCTTTGGTTATTCGGGTTTTCTCCCGCGTAAAATTGGAAGTGTCTTGGCTTCAAATTTTACGCGTGAGAAAACCCAAATAACCAAAGACCTACATACAAACACCCGCGAAAACCTCAGAAAACATATGTATGTATATATATATATATATATATATATATATATATATATATATATATATATATTTAAAACCAATAAATAAACGTGAGCACCAGGGAGTGCAATGAAATAATTTAATGTTAAAAATACCTAATAAAAACGCCTAGCTTTCGTCGGCGTCTGCCGACATCATCAGGGCTTACAATGCCGGCCAGTGGGAGAGTCCCTCTTATAGATTGGTCAGGGTATGCGCGCGACTCTTTGATCTCGTCATCGGGCCAGATGTAGCTAAGTATGTTCCAGGCGCATTTATATATATATATATATTTAAAACCAGTGAGCAAACACGAGCACCAGGGAATATAATAAAATAATTTAATATTAAAATTGCCTAATATGGATTTACCTAGGGATCACATTTTTAAAGACATTTTTAATATATATATATAAATAAATGAATGAAGTGCAGGGCCCTTAGTTCCTAAAGAGGTCAGAATAGCAAATTGTATTATTGAAGCATTTCTGGGGGTGTTTAAATAGATAAGGCTAAGTGAGCCTCTCAGAACAGGTGCCCAGAAAGTGAATGCCCAGGATGTTTTCCTGCTTCCTGTGCAGTCCCAAATGTTGGCGTCTTTGTGCTTCTCTCTCTCTCTCTCTCTCTCTCTCCAGGTGTGCGGTGCCTACAACAAAGGGGAAGGGTCCTGCACGCAGGGGGATAATTGCTCCCGGCTTCACATTTGCCGCTATTTTCTCAAAGGAGAATGCCGTTTCCCCCGTTGTAAGAGGTCTCACAACCTCCTGGACGACCATGCGACGCGTCTGCTGCTTTCCGAAGGCCTGGATCAAGACACAATTTGGAACTGCCAAACCATTTGCAGAGCCAGGAGTGCTGCCTTCATGAAGGAGCTCGGTTGCCGTGACAGTGAGCTTTTCACACACTCCTTGTTTCAGAACCTCTCTTTTCTCATTCCCTTGTTGAAACTCCCCTTCCTTCCTTCCTTCCTTCCTCCTTCCTTCCTTCCTTCCTTCCTTCCTTCCTTCCTTCCTTCCTTGATAATTTTTGTGAAAGATTTTTTTAAAGGAAAATAAAAATAATACAAAAATAAAGTGTAAGAAAAATCGAAGAGAAAGCTAAAAGTGCAAAAAAAGAAAAATAGGAGAAAAAAAAATGCTATCCAATCTCCACCGCAGTTTTATGTACAATTATAAATTTGCTCCCTACCTAATGGTTACAGCACACTTCTTTTTATAATCCATCCTGTCTAATCAGCAAAGCCGTAGAAACCATCTCCTCTCCATTCTTGTAGGACCCCTAAATTGTGCACCTGCAGCAGATAAGGAACGCTTAAATACGCGTCCCAAAAATGAGAGGCCTCCACCAATTAACCCAAATCATTTTGTGAAAGTCGGCCAGCCTGAACAAGGTAAACCAAGTCTGTTTTTAGCATCTCGGGCTGTTGTGGGCCAGCCCTGGGCCTCAGCTGGGCCTGTCTATAACAAAGCACACACTTCTGTATTTGTGTGGGTCTTGGGTCACGTAACGTGGGAACCCACCGCCCTGCAGGCTCAGTTCACTTGCATCTGGATGGGAAAGTACACCGTTCTGTGGTGGTTTTTACTGAAACGGGACATTGTGCCCCTTAATTTCTCCCCTTTTTTGATTTATAGGTGTACAAGGAGCTGCTGCTCCGAAATCTCCAAGCGCAGAGAAGGGAAAAAGTGAAGAAATCTGTCTGTATTATGTCTGGCAGTTCTGCAAAAATAAAAGTAAGTCACAGCGAAGAAAATGACGGTTAATTTGTCCTTGCGAGTTGTAATATCTTTGCGGGTTCCATCCGTGTCATCCCTCGTGTTTTTGCCTCTTTTTTTTTTTTTTTAATGCTCCGGCTTGCTTTAGAAGCAGCAAGTGGGTTGACAAGATCCCTGGGACGTTAAGCGAGGGATCCGCTGAGGTGATGGACTGGGGGCGTGACCTTCCTTTCAGGAAAGGGGTGTAAAGGCTCTTTTAACCTATAAAGCAGCAAAAGGCTAAGATGGACATGCAGATCCCAGGTTGAGGCTGAAGGCCACCCTGGACTGTTTCCAGAGAGCAGCAGTTGAGTCATTCATCCATCAGTCATGTCTGGTTCAGTATTTTGAGTTCAATAAATGTCGCCACTCAACTCCCAGAATCCCCCAGCCACAAAGTCCACACGTCTTAAAAGGGCCAAGGTGGAGAAACACCATTCTAGAGTAAGAGAAAGAGGGAACAGAGAAAGGCGAGGAAATGTAGGGGATTTCCTGGATCCAGAATGACTCCTGGGGGATCCCAAGATGCCTCGTGGTAGCTTCCTTGGCAGTCCCGTAGGTACAGATTTTCATGGCTTTCTCCTGGAGATCTAACCCAGTTTATATAACGAACACCGTTTGATAAACCAAGGATTGACTGCTTTATTATGGGAACCTGACAACGGGACAGTTTTTAAACATAACAAAAGAGGATACGAAGCTCAACCTTATTGTTGCCTTTAAATTTACATCATGCAGAGCGGTCAGTACTTCTTATCGTCCAGAAAATTACGAATTAGATTTTTGCTTTTATCCATCAGCTTGGAAATGTGACCCAAAATATATTCCTCTTCCCAGAGACGGTCAGTCGGTCACTGTACTTTTGTAGTAAGCCTATCTGTAAGCTTGCTTTATAAGGATGATTTAGATGATTTACTTTACTCATTCTCTTTGTAGATAATTGCAGTATGATCCATTATGATCTTCCTTACCGGTGGCAGATCTCCACCAGCAATGGCTGGAAGGATCTTCCCAGAAGAGAGGAAATTGAAAAGGCTTACTGCGACCCAAATATTACCAGGTAGAAGATAAAATTGCACACTTTGTGTAAAAAAAATCAAAAAAAAAAATCTCAGCGGATGTTTGCTTTTCCCTAGTGGGATTGAAGCCCGGGTGCCTTCCTCTTGAAATGAGGAGGTGGGCTAATGCCAGGGGCCTCTGCCAGGAGGAGATACCAGACTCTGCAAGGTGGCAGCTGCAGGATTGTGGTTGAAGCCCCCCTCTTTTGAACTTGCATGCAAAGGGGGCGGGGCTTCAGTGATAAAGCCACACCTCTCCCCCTGGCAGATTTTTACAGGTACCCCAAGAGCACCTGGGGTTCAGTGGCTCTGCGTTTCAACTCACAAAAATAGCTGTCTATTACAAGAAAGATGGGTTGCCTAAGGTTAGAGATATTATTTACGGAAGCAAGCGGATCTCTAGCTGAGTGTGTTAGCCAGGAGGGTTTAAGAAGGCCGCCTAAGAAAATGGTGTATATCTTTGAATGTTACTTATTGCAGGGCTGGCCATTCAAGTAGAAATCTCCTCATGTTGTTCCAGGATTCAGTGGGAGGAAAGCTAAGCTGGTAGGAGAAACCTTGGTCTAAAAGAAGTCTCAGCCTATAGACCGGGGGTGTCTGAGCATGTAAGGCGGGGGTCCTCAACCTTGGCAACTTTAAGACTTGTTGAAGTCCACAAGTCTTAAAGTTGCCACGGTTGAGGAGCCCTGATGTAAGGGATGGGTCTGGGGAAAATCTTCTCCACAGAGGACTGCAGGATTTAGATCTGGAGTTGGAAAAGGACCCCAGGTCTGAACCCAAAGCACTCTGGTGAGGGGATCTAAAAATGGAAGAGTAAGATTTCCCTCGTAGCCTGGGATTCACTAAAACCAAGCACAGAATTCATGGAGAACCAGCAGAGAGGTGGACCTGCCAGTACTGTGTAAACCCAGTAGTGCAGTTTGCCAGACACGGATCAAGATTTAGCCTCCTGGTGAACCCAGCCAACTATGGCTTGTTCAGGGCGGGAAAGGGGAGAGAAAACCAGGCTGATTTAGCAGAGCGCGTGTGACTCAGCCAGACTCCTCCTCCTCCACAGTTTTCCAGATCTACATCTAGATTTCATAACCATGACTTCTGTCGCTGATCCCATTCGGCGCCTGTCCACTGTGTCATCGGTCACCAAAGAGGCTAAGTTCGTCATGACAACCAAGTGGCTGTGGTACTGGAGGAATGACCTGGGCCAATGGATCGAATATGGGAAACAGGTCAGTAGAGGACTGGGGTACCGCTAGTCCAGGGATAGGCCACCTTGGCTCTTTTATGACTGGTGGACTTCAACTCCCAGAATTCCTGAGCCAGCATGGCTCAGCTTGGAAACCTCTCCCTTCCCCCTCAGCGTGCCTGGCTGAGGAATTCTGGGAGTTAAAGTCCACGAGTCGTAAAAGAGCCAAGGTTCCCCACCCCTGCCCTATATCAGGGGTCCTCAACCTTGGCAACTTTAAGACTTGTGGACTTCAACTCCCAGAATTCCTGGGCCAGCCTGGCTCAACTTGGAAACCTCTCCCTTTCCCCTCAGCATGGCTGGCTCAGGAATTCTGGGAGTTGAAGTCCACCAGTCATAAAAGAACCAAGGTTCCCCGCCCCTGGTCTAAACTAATATTGTGGCAATGAAGGTGAAATGAAAATGGCTTCAGTTCAGATGTCGCAACGTTGACATCAGGCGTTATTACCATGTCAGTGGATTTCTCTGGTGGTAATACCCGTTCTAAATACCCGTAGTCCTTGACTTATGATTGTAACCAGAATTTTGGTCGATAAGCAGGTCTTCATGTGACTGGACTTGATTTTACGACCATTTTTACTGTGCTCATTAAGCGAACCATCTGGTCATTAAATAAATGCAGCTTTCCCAGTTGGGAAGATCACAAATTGCGATCACATAAGCACAAGACGCAGCAGCCTGTGTGAATGTGAGCTGCTTGCCGTGCGTCGGAATCGCAATCGCCTGATTTGTGGGGTGGTACGAGGGTCATAACTTCCCAGACAGATTATAAGTTACTTTTTCCAAGGCTGTAACTTCAAACCATTATTAAAAGAACAGTCGCAAGTCGAGGATTACCTTATGTTGTGAATCCAGGATATATTCTTGTGTAAAGTGTTTCATTCAAGAAAATGTGTGGAGAAGGGAGGTCCTTATCCTCTAACACAGTGATTCTCAACCTGTGGGTCGGGACCCCATTTGGGGTCGATCGACCATTTCACGGGGGTCGCCAAGCAAGGCTGTCCGCCATTTTTTTTGTCCGCCATTTTTTCCCCCTTTTCCGGCGGGTGCCTTACCTCCCTTGGGCTGGGCCAGCTGGTGATCGGCCTGCTCCGTCTCTGCCGCTTGCCAGCTACGCCTCGGCCGGCACAGGGGGCGGAACCATGCATGCGTGGCGCTCCCGGGCAGGGAAAGTCCTCGACTTACGACCCGTTGGGTAGTCCTTGACTTACGACCGGTTTAGTCCTCGACTTACGACCGGTTTAGTCCTCGACTTACGACCGGTTGGGGTCATGGCATTAAAAAGGTTGAGAACCACTGCTCTAACAAGAAATAAGGTATAATGTTTGATTCCTGTAGGACAGGCAACCCCACCCTGCCAGTCTAACTTCGGATGATCTGGAGAACCTTTTCCTAGCCGAGCCAGATGGAAGCATCCAGTTTGAAGCTGGCTCTCAGAAATACGTGCTGAACTTTAAAAGTAAGGAATCCCACTTCCACAGGTCTGTTCAAAACACCCCTCAGTCTGGTTCCCCCAACACAATCGTGACACTAAGTGGAAATTGTTTTTGTAAGCTGGCCGTGCACAGAAGATTTTTTACGGTTGCTGCTCCGCTCTCAAATTCCCGTTGAATAAGATGAGCAATTGAGTTTTGACCTGGCAGGTGTAATTTGCTTAGTGCCTCCTGGGGCACCCCTGTTTTCCGATGGTTTTGTTGGCCAAGTGGGAAGAGCCAGAATTACTGGCCATTTTCTCCCCCATAGGGAAGGGGGAGATGAAATGGGGACCTCTGTAACATTTAGGGTACCCATTTCTCCCCCGTCATCTGCCCCTCTAAAAAGAAGAAAGTTCTGCAGGCCAAAAATGGGACTTTGGCGTTTGCAATCTCTTGTGCAAGGATCAAGGTGCTACTCCGGCTTTTGAGAAGAAGAGCACGGAATTCAGATCTGATTGGGATGAGCCTCACCCCTTTCTTTCTGCATCTTTTCTCTAGGCACAGTCAGTGTGACTTCGGGGTGGTGTGTTTTTTTTTTTAATCTAAAACCTTTCTACCTTCTTTCTCAAGATATGACCCAGATAAATTTGAACTATCCTACCCAATGGGAGGTCCGAAGGCGTCCCAAGTTTGTTTCCTCCGAAGATGTCAAGACAAAGAAAGGGTAAAGTAGGGGTGTATGGAGGGAGGGGGTCATAATGTCATTAAGACCCCATGCTTCAGTTTGCTTTGTTCCTTCTTTTCCTAATTTCTTGAAAAGGGGCTATGTTTGAGGACAAGTGGAATCCTGCTACAGACTTTTTTTTTTTTACCATCTTGGAGAGATCGAGGGCAATTGAGTCTCCTCTGCTCTCCTTGACCCACTGCCCAGGAGAGTGGCTTGGCTTGACTGCACTGAGGTTGACCAGCCTGGACCCAACAGATCTCCTCCAGTGCAGTGGGTGTGGCATGAATCATTCCAGACTCCAGTATTGGACAGTGGCTTGCTTAAGTCCTCAAATTGTTGGACAACATAACTTCAGACAAACAGAACTTTATTTCATTGACTAATAAAAATATAATCAATAAAATGAACAACATAAAACTATCCCAAACAACAAAAATTATAAGCAACCATTAGTGGGCAAAGCTTATACATAATGTAGGAAAATTTTGCTACCTTTAGAGAAATACATTTATCTTCATTACTTAACAGATAAGTAATTTCCTGAATTATTTAAATAAAACTGCCCCAGAAATTGAGGTATAAAAGAGGGGTAATCAATTGAGGGCGAACGCCCCTGTAGAACTGGCCATGTAGAAGGTGGGCCCATATCACAAGGGCAATATCGGGTCTCATATGAGGGTTTTGCTATATTCCCTTCCAGGCAGCTGTGGGGAGAAGATTAAAATTGTGCTAAACATACGGCTGTATTTCACGATTGCAATACGATACAAATATGAGACTGGTTCACGCAGTCCCATATTTGGTTATTTGCTATTATGAGAGAAAGCAGCCATTTCTCTTCAACCTTCTGTATCTAACGTTATTTGCTTTAATATTTATCTAGCTCGGTCTCGCTCTCAGATGGCATCCACTGTTCCCTTCTCAAAGAAATAGCTAAGGAAGTCCCTTACCATATCAGTGGATTGTCCCGAAATTAAAGAATATCTGTTCTAAATAGAGGGGGTCCTTCACTTAAGGCCACAACTGGGCCAGAATTTTGGTCGCTAAGCGATGTAGCCGAGGGTGACCTTCCTGCTGGGACCTTCAGGATGAGAAATTGCCCGGTTCCATTTTGATGGCTAATTATCATAAAAACTCTTGAGCTGCTATTGTCTTGAGAAACCACAATATAATCAGATTTACTTAACGATTGAAGAGCTGTAGTGGCGCAGTGGTTAGAGTGCAGTATTATTGCAGGCTGACTCTGCCCACCGCCAGGAGTTCGATCCTGACAGGGCTCCAGGTTGACTCAGCCTTCCATCATTCCGGGGCCGGTAAAATGTGGACCCAGCTTGTGGGGGGGCAACAGGCTGACTCTGTAAGCTGCTTAGAGGGGGCTGTGAAGTACTATGAAGCGGTATATAAATCTAAGTGCTATTGCTATCTAAGCCGTGATGGCTCAGTGGTGAGAATGCGGTATTGCAGGCTGACTCTGCCCACTGCTAGGAGTTCGATCCTGACAGGGCTCAAGGTTGACTCAGCCTTCCATCATTCCGGGGTGGGTAAAAGGAGGACCCAGCTTGTTGGGGGGCCATAGGCTGACTCTATAAACCGCTTAGAGGGGGCTGTGAAGTACTATGAAGCGGTATATAAGTGCTATCTGATAAGATGGTTGTCTTTGTTTACTGAAATTGGATTCCCCCCATCCCAAATTTCCTTCTTCCGGTTGGGAGAGAACTCTCTGAAGCTCTTTTCAAAGCTGGAGAACTGAGAGAGACACAGAAGGCGGCCCGCAGGGAAGAGTCTGTCTAGAGACAGCCCGGAAGGGGAAGAAGCTGAACGGGCAGGAAGGAGCCTCTTCTTAGATGGACCCGGAGGGACCCGGGACCCTTCTAGGTCTTTGGGCAGGACGCTCCTCGACCAGGGGAGGAAGTGAAAAGGCCTTGAACCGTCTCCGACCAACTACGGGCGCAGGCAGTCCTTGACCTACGGCCATAACTGAGCCCAAAGTTTCTGTTTCTGCGTGAGACGTTTTGTTAGGCTGAGTTCTGCCCCATTTTGCGACCTTCCTTGCCACAGTCTTTAAGCGAATCACTGCAGTTGTCAAGTTAGCAACACAGTCCTTCAGTAAATCTGTCTTCTCCATTGACTTTGTGTCATGTGTCTGAGTAACGAAACACTTAAAAGGACTTTCAGGCATGTTTTCTCCTAAAAGCATTTATTAATGTTAAAGTACATCAGCACGGCATGGAGGAATGCTTAGAACTGCTTCTCTTCCGTTACGCCTAGCATTCCAGACATTTTCCACTCCCTTATTGTAGGGTCATGGTTCACATCTTCCAATCAACTTGGAAGATGTGATTTACTTCCGGTTTCTTTCTCCCGGGCTATCCTTATGCTCCTCCCTCTTTCCTAGTTGCTGGTTTAACTATATATATACCAGACAGTTCTGCACATTGTCAAAGCAAGAATATACAGTATTTGTAGCGTTGACACTTTGCTTGTCCGAAGGTGGCAAAACGGGGATCCCGTGACCCCCCCGGGGCCCTGCAACCGTCCTAAATACGAGCCTGTTGCCCAGCGTCTGAATGTTGATCGCGCGACCACGGGGATGCTGCAACGGTCGTAAGTGTGAAAAATGGTCATAAGTCGCTTCTTTCCAGTGCTGCTGTAACTTTGCAGAGAATTGGCAGAATTACCCTTCTCAGCTACTGCTCCGTGTTGTGTCCCGCTTTGCTCTTCAGAGATTCCCCAGGAAAAAGGGCCAAAGTCTCCCTTTATCAGCCCTCTGGCCTCGCTTCTAATGAGGACTAGCCAGCCTGAAGCCTGACTTTTTTTTTTCTTTCTTTAATCGTCCCATTTGCTTTTTCCAGAGTGGTTCTTCTGGTTGGAACTAGATGGAGCAGATTAACCATTGTCCCTCACAATTTTTCTCTTGCTTGTACCCAGACACACGGCAACGACAGCTCCTGCACCCACACCGTCTCCCGTAGCAGCTCCAGTTTATCCTCCAAACTGGGATCTTACAGCCTTACCTGCTATCGGATACGAGGTAATGGATTTCTCGATGTTGTTTTTCTCTTTTCCATGTATGTTTCTCACTGCCGCGTCCCCTATTTTATAGAAACTCTATATTGCAGCGTGATACAGTGCTGCAGAAAAGTTTTTACCGGAATAAAATCTAACATTCTAAGTGAGGTGTTGAAAAATAGTACATATGTGCCTGAAAAGCGTATGTCCTCTTTAGGCTTGCATTAAAATATCCAGAAGTACGCTAGAATGTGTAAGTTTGAATTGTAAAATAAGTTTATTTCCCTCAAGGCCCGCTACGCGGCTGTTTGGGGGAAGTTCTGGGGAGGGAGAGGTGCTTATTTTTAGCTTCATTACTTCTGTGGTCTCTTGTGGTTTCCATTAAAAAGCCAAAACACAAGAAGGAGAAGAGAGTAGCAATCTGAGGAGCAAATATGATATATTGCCATCGCTCACCATGGGGTGCGGATGCTCTGTAGTCTTTCAAACTCCGATGTGAACCCAAATTTATAGGATTCCAAGTCTTCCAGTTTGGGACTTTAAATGGAAGAAATCGTTCCCTTTCTTTCTGGAGTCATGACCAACAATGTCTTCAACACCTTGTAATATCCTTGGTTTTAGGCCATTAACCTCAACAAAGGGTCTCCAGAGTTCGTGAAAATTGAGAATCTCTTTCAGATGACGATGAAAAACAGTAACATTCGCAAAATAGAACGAATTCAGAACCCGTCTCTTTGGCAAGTCTACCAATGGTTTGTATATTTTATTTTATTACATCCTTGCTGTCGATCTCTCAAGAAGTCAGGCGTCGTGACTTCTTCAAGCAGTCACTTTATTACCTCCATTGACTTACCCAGGGCATATCAGTCGACTTTCAGAATTAATCAGATGCGTATCTTTCATTTTTATGCCTCTATAGCAGTGTTTCTGAAGCTTGGCCACTTTCAAATGGGTGAACGTCAACTCCCAGAATTCCCTAGCTCAGGGGTAGGCAACGTTGGCTTTTTTATGACTCATGGACTTCAAGCTCCCAGAATTCCTGAGCCAGCCACGCTGAGGGGAAAGGGAGAGGTTTCCAAGCTGACCCATGCTGGCTCAGGAATTCTGGGAGTTGAAGTCCACAAGTCTTAAAGTTGCCAAGGTTGAGGACCCTTGATATAGGGCAGGGATGGGCAACCTTGGCTCTTTTATGACTCGTGGACTCCAACTCCCAGAATTCCTGAGCCAGCCATGCTGAGGGGAAAGGGAGAGGTTTCCAATCTGAGCCATGCTGGCTCAGGAATTCTGGGAGTTGAAGTCCACCAGTCATAAAAGAGCCAAGGTTGCCTACCCCTGGTCTAGGGCACATTCAACCAAGGAAAAGAGGAACTGTGAAGAAAGGGGCAGCTGTTGTTGTCTCTTGCTTGTGTAGCTCATTCTCTGATGGAAAGTGATCCTCATCAGAAATGGGGTCTTGCTTCATCATCCTTTCTCTTGCCCCAGAAAACCTGCCCTCTTAAGTGCCCTCTTTTCTCCACGGCGCTGAGCCGAGAGGCCGTCCCCTGTGGAGGAACATAGTTGCCTTCAGCCTCAGCGGCGGTAGAGCAACGTACATCTTTCCTTCCTTCTAGGCAAAAGGAGCAGATGAAGAAGAAGAAAGGAGGGCAGAAAATTGACGAACGGCTCCTCTTCCATGGGACGAGCCCTTCCAGGCTGAAGGCCATCTGCGTGGACAACTTCGACTGGAGAATCTGTGGCACAAATGGGACCGTTTATGGGAAAGGTGAGTCCTGAAGCCGCTTGGAGCCAAAGCAGGAAGCAGCGCGGTTCCCCCGGAGAAGGAAGGTGATGCTGGGGTGCATTTTCTCTCCCCCCCACTAGGGGGCAGCGTTTTGCTGACTTTGCTGGGCTCCTTGGAGCTTAGGAAGAAGATCTGGTTGGCACTTGAACTATGAGAAACGTCAGGGCAGTGGCCGAGATTGGAGAGAAAGGGATAAAAAGATGAAGACAAGTTGCCAAGGGAACTACATAGAGATGTTTCTAAAGCAGGGGTCTTCAAACTTGGCCCTTTTATGACGTGTGGACTTCAACTCCCAGAATTCCTCAGCCAGGCACACGTGCCTGGCTGAGGAATTCTGGGAGTTGAAGTCCACAAGTCATAAAAGGGCCAAGTTTGAAGACCCCTGCCCTAAAGTCAATAGGAACCACTCAAGACTTTTTTCCACTACTTTTGTCTATGCTGTGATTTGTGACCGAGATATTTTCCATCTAAGAAAGGATTAGGTGTTCTCTGAGCTTGGCAGATGAGGGCTGTCCAGGAAGGGTGGTGTGTTGCCGTTGTCTTCTTCCCTTGTGACTTTTGTTCCTCTGGGAATGAAGGGAAGAGGAGGGGCAAGAGAAGAAGAAAACAACACACTATAGCCTTCCTGGTTTATTTTTATCAGCAGAGGAAATGATGGGGAATTAAAAACACAGGTCTGTCAGAAAAACAACACACACTAATCAGGTGCTCAGTTATCAGAGTAACAACCCAGCTGCCGTAAGAGGAGCTGTGTGACAACAACATTCAGAGAAGCACAAACACACACTGCATCAACCCAGAATAATCAGAAAAAGGGAACAGACTTATCTGCACCACTTCTTCTAGCAAAGCGGATGGCAAGCAGCTTTAACAAAAAGTGCATGACTTCTCAGCCCACCACAGCACAATCAACCCAGGTTATGTGAAACACAACACTCCTGCATGTCAAATAATGTGTCAGAAATAACAAACAGGCTGTTACAATCACACAGCACACAAAGCAGCCAAAGCCCTCCAAAACATAAGTAAATAAAAAAGATCCAGGAGCCCAAGAAGAAAAAAAAACAGAAGAAATCTGCAACACAACAGTGTAAGGGACTATAATAGCCACGGTGTAGTACAGAACTCTCCTGTCTTTGGGATGCATTTTGAATGTCTTTTTTGCCCTGTGCTGCTTTCCAGGAAGCTATTTTGCCAGAGATGCCAACTATTCTGACAACTACTGCAAGGCGAAGGACGATGAGAAGGTGATGTTCGTGGCGCAAGTCCTAGTGGGTGAATATGCCGTGGGGAATCCGATATACACTCGCCCGCCGGCGAAACTGACCGGCGTGCTCGACACTTACGACAGCTGTGTGGATCGTACAGTAAACCCGTCTGTCTTCGTCATTTTTGAGAAGCATCAGGCTTATCCTGCCTATCTTATCTTTTACAGAGAGGAAAAGAAATGCATTTTATCTTAAAAAATGCCTTTACATTATCATAATAATCTTAGCAGTTTAAATGCGTGTGGCCCTTCTTTTCAAATCAGTCCGATTTTATGGAAGCGATATCTGTTTTCAGAGGAGTATGAAAGGTTGAATCACTATTGTTGATGGATAGAAACCCTACTTTATTTTTATCACAAAGATGTTTTAAGAATACCGAAAATTTGTAAAAAAAAAAATTAGGGGTTTTAAATCCAATTTTACTAATCTCGTTTCTTAGTAAACAAGTTTTTGTTCCTCTTCAGCTTTTAGCTTTTAATATATCATGTTTATTATGGATGGGTGTTTAATCCATCAATAAGGTTGGACAAACTATATTTATACTTTTGTCCACCTAGACGGATGCAAATTGTTACTACTGAAGACATACAGTGAGTGATTATCAAAAGAAACTCCTGTTTGCTCTGCGTATAAGTGAAAGTTTCGCATCAGCTGTAAGATCCAGTGGTTTGAAAATAATACCTGTGGTTCTGAATCCGTGATTAAAGTTCTTCGTTTTCTATTTCAGCTTACACAATCATGCTTCTGCGCATACCCCCCCTCCTCCTCCTCCTGTTGTCGCTTAATGATTTGATGTAACGCTTTCTAGCATCCGGCTTCAGCAGCTTCATATTTTCAGTTTAGCAAGTGTGTGATCCTCGCTTTTTCATTTTACACAAGATTAGTATTACATTTCCTTGCTTTGCATATTTGCGTGTTAATTATACAGTTGGGAAAATGCGATGCTGATTTTTCTGCAGATTGGCTTGAAAAGCATCATTGTGGTAATAGTAGTGAGGGACCAGGGTTGGCATTAAACCCGGGAATAAAAGTTGCCCTCGATATCAAGAAACATCTAGTTGTGCCTCGTAAAGAAAATCTCTGTTGCTCTATAAAGATCATCCTTGACTTATGACGCCTTTGTTCGGTGGCTGTTCAAACTTACAACGTTCCTGAGCAAAGGGACTTAAGAGCCAGCCATGAAGTTAAGGCTGTTGCAGGAGTGCCACTCACCTGATTGGAATTTGGGGATTGGCAGCCCACGCACAATTACGACTATAGGGGCACTTTAACTCCCCATCACCACACACACACACACACACCGGCCTCTCTCCCCCCCATTTATGTGCCCTTTGGCCCCCTGCTACCCGGCACTCCACCACCCTAGCTGGCCCTCGCCATCCTGCACCCACCGCTGATGAGGGGAGCTGGGCCCGGCTGCGGCGCTGGACTTTGGCTGCGGAAAGAAAAAAGCCGAAAGTCAGCCTAAACCAGAGCACACCAAACCAGGCGCTGCGCTTGGGATTTTTTCTTTCCCACGCCTGGTAGCTGGGCACCCCTCCCAGCAGCTGGAGCAAGAGGGCGGCGGAGTGCAGGTGCCCGCAGGGCCTTGGGGGGAAAGGGGCGAGGGGGCCTGGGCTGAGAGGGACGCGGCTTCTGGGGGTGTTGCCAGCAGTCCCCAAATGGTGCTGTGCTGGAGCTGCTGGCCACTGAAGGAGGCAGTAGCCAAAGGGCACCAGGTGGGAGGGAGAGGGAGAGAGAGGCGGAGTGGGGGAGTTGGAGACCGACCAACCCTTCCCGAGGCTAAGGGCTGGGAGGGAGCAAGCACCAAAGTGGCTTGGCTTGGGTGGGTAGTCGCTTAACGACGACAACCGGGAGGAGCCAGGATTGCTGTCATAGGTCGGTGTGGTCACATTACTTGACAACAGAAATTCCTGTTCCTGTTGTCGTAAGTTGAGGATTGCTGTAGTGATTTTTGTACTTTTATATTTTTACCTCCCTGCTAAAACGCTTCATGAATAAAACGTCAATTTTAGCACGTGGTCGTCTTTTTTATGCTCCTCCTCTGTAAACTCTGTCCATCTGGGCAATTTGCAGACGATACAGCGGCCATTGGCCCCGTTAGAGGCGGGGAGGAGTCTGCACAATAGACGGGAGGCTGGACAGCCGGCCCTGCGGTGCAGCTGGGACCATCTGGAGATCAGCAGGCTTAAAACTATGGAGATGAGTGGACGTTAGGAGGAACCCTAAAATCACCTCTTACCATATTCAACAGTGCAGTATCAGCAGTAGAGTCCTTCAGACTTTGGGGTTCCATAATCTCCAGAGACTTGAAATGGACACCTAACATTAGAACTATCCTTAAGAAGGCACAACGAAGAAGGTTCTTCCTGCATCAACTCAGGAAGTTCAGACTGGACCGGAAGCTGCTGATACGGTTCTACAGAGGAATTGTTGAGCCCGTCCTTTGTACGTCTACAACTCTCTGTTTCGGCACAGGAACCAAACAGGGCAGGTACAGACTCCCAACGGATAGTTAGGACTGCAGAAAGAATCACGGCAGCCAGCCTGCCTGCCACTGAGGACCTGTATATTGCCCAAGTCACAAGGAGGGCTGAGAAAATGTCTGCAGACCCCTCACCTCCTGGACATAAATTCTTTCAACTCCTCTCCCAGGGATGGAGTTGCAAGGCATTGCAGGCCAAAACAACTAGACAGGGAGACAGTTTTTCCCCTCGTGGCATCACTCTGCCGGACACCTAAATCTCGCCGTGCTGTCTAATGTCTATGCATGTATACGTTTGAGACCCAGAATTTAACCTTTTTTTTAAAAAAAAAAAAGGGCAATAAATTTGTACTTTCTGAATAATCAAATGTTTATTTGATAGCCCTGCAGCCCAAATTGTACCCCATTAATTTTTTTAAAATAGAATTTGTAAATCAGCATTGCCAACAGATCAAGCAAGATGCCTCCTTTATCGGGCTGCCTTTTTGTTTTCTGTAGAGCTGCACAGAAGCAACTAACATTCAGTAAACTAAGCAGGATAGGATCGAGATGGGGCAAAATTAAGCAAGGGTAAATCTTCCAGATGCTGTTTTCTAAAGAACACCATAAATTCCTTGGATTTAAGCAAGGTTGGGCCACGATTTCCTTAACCTGAAAGTTGGGTTTATCCCGGGGTCTGAAGAGCTACTGCTTTTCGCATCAGCCGCCCAGTCAGTGGCGAGTTTGGTCTGAGTTCATCCCGTTCCAGAAGGAGGCATCTGAAGAACCAAAGGACAAAACTCTTGAAACATTTTATCTTGAACAGAAGAGCTTTTTGAAACCCGAAGCGTCATTAGACTTCCCCCCCCACGTAAGACCCGGAATGGCCGTGTGAAAAGTGCAACTTCCTTGGCAGACCTCAAAGGTAGCTATAAAACCACACCTGGAAGGAGTTTCGTGGAACGTCTAGCTAGCCCAGGGTTTCTCAACCTCAATAATTTTAAATGGGTGGACTTCAAATCCCAGAATTCCACAGCTGGGAATCCACAGAGGTATGCTCCAGTTGCAACCATTTGTTTAGTGGCCATTCAAAATTACAAGGTCTTCAAGAAGAGGCTACGTAGCCATTTGTCCACTGGGCAACTGTGGCCCCTTTACAACCCGTTGCCTTCATGGTGGCTCAGGAATTCTGGGGGTTGAAGTTCACCGTCTGTAGGGGAGCCACAGTTGCCCATCCCTGCTGTAGTGGATCCTGGCTGAACGTGGGGCTGGATTAAAGGATATCCTAAACATGCATTACAACTCTGATTCCATGAAGAAACTAATTGTTGCCAATTCAGCTAATCAACATCAACAGAATTCAACACAAGTATCCCATCACTGGAGAGTTTTTCAAAACTCATTTTAATTTTTCAGCCAATTCACCTTCTCACGCCTTCAAAAATAATTTAATAAATGACCGCGCCTACTAATCCTGGTTAATCAAATCAAGTTCCTCATTACAGGTCAGTGACCCGGACTAAATAAAACCTACAGAGTAAACTACAAAATAGTTTATCTTAAAAAAAAAAGCTAAGCAGGACTGTTTGGCCCCAGCAGAAAATCCCACATCTGTGGATTACACTGAGAAATCAGAAAAAACATCTTGAAATAGGGACAAGATGATGGAAGAAAACAAGGCAGTTGCAAGCCTCCAGCTGGAATTGAGGAAAGCTGTTAAACTTTTTTGGTAATACCAAAATGGTTTAGATTGCATTTCTGGGCAGATACAATTTAACTGCAAGTTTGTTACTAGCAGGGGACGGGTTAATAATCACTCTCTAATGGGAGTCTGTAATGAACTGTGGGCATTCAAAATAAAAGCAAAAAGTTCTTGCCTCCTTTCAAATAATAACAGATGTTCATGTCTCCTCCGAAAAAAACTGTCTTCCTTGCTATCTGGTGGTGACTGCAGAACTTTCCACCATGTCAACCACTCAAAAAATTGAATCCCTGCTCCTCTTACGGATTGCAACCAGGATTCACCTCTGCGTTCATTGCTGTCTTTCAACTACGTAAAACCCAGAATCCAGTACATGTTGTACTTACCTAGCAAGTCTTTGGTTGGCTTTAGATTTACATTTTAAAGCAGCATGAATCAGGAACTGGGCAAAAACATCTCTCTGGAAGAGAAGGAAATGTAGAAGAGACGTTATTTATTCCTAGCAAGACGACTGCAGGGCGAGCGTCTGGAACCGATGAGGCGTAAGTGCAAAGGAAGTTTGCAGCCCACTTCCGCTGAGCAGTTACCCAACATGGAATTAGAAATTTTGCTTTTCCAGAATTAAACGTAAGCATGTTCCCTTTTTTATTTTTAAATCAACGGCCTCTGCTAGAGGCTCTAAGGTGGAACGTGATGCTCAGGATGAATTATATTTGCTGCTCAGGCTGGTTAAACCCTCAGACTGACTGGAGCATCTGCAGAGATATTGCAGAGATATCTGCAGAGATATCAGGATATTGGCCAAGATGAAGTTCCACCTCTGTATCGACACCCGTTGTATACACAAAAAAGAGGTGGGCTTTTGATTACATGGTCTCGGCCACCATCTTGACCTTTTTGACACCCCCCCCCCCCATGAATACCCCTACTTCGGCTAATAATGAACTGACCAACTAAAAGGAAGTACCCCCCCTCTTTACTTCCGTGACTCTGCTTTGCATACTGAATGAGCAATTCTCTTTCTCTCCTTTAAAAACCAAGGTAGCTAGTAACGCAGTGGTCATTCTGGGCAGGATCCTTCCCAAAACCAACAGTTTGAGGAAAGAGAAAGAAGGAAGACCAAGGCTGAGTGCTCTTCCCACGCAGGAGAAATGGGCAAACCCAATCCCTGTGTGAAAAAAAGACGAAATCAGGACAGAAACACGATTCCCAGGAAAGCTGAAGCTGAACATTTAGAATTAGCAATCCAGAGCGGAAGCAAGCTGACAAATCCCAGACAAATGTTACGAAGATCGCAAAACGGGTGTTCCAGTCCCACCAGCCAGCTGAAGGTCTTCCATCCTGCTCGTGGCTCACACCTGGAGGTGGGGGGCCCTGGAACCGGGGTCCAGGAGCCCAGCTGACACTTTATTCAAATGACAATCCTGGGTCTTCACTAACTGAGTTTCCAAACCTAAGTTATGGATTTGTGGTGCTTCTCAGTCCCTCTTGATTTGTGTATGTGTGTAGGACACGACTTCCTGAGGTCCCCCACCCCTAACAGGATAAACCAGTAAATTTCTCAACCGGGGCCACTTTAGGGTGTGTGGGAATTCAGCTCCCAGAATTCTCCAGCCAGCATAATTAAAGTGGCCCAGGTTGGGAAACCTTTGGATAAAGGAATAAAACACTCATGAAAAAGCCAGCAAAACCCGTAACTCCCTCCTCACCTGGGCATCGCTCCCTCCGATTTTAACCACCTGGTATCGGACGGGGTACAGCAGCTCCACCGCCTTGTCGTAATGTCCTTGGTCAAACTCCACAAACGCCTGTAGGAGAGGCAGCCCCAGACTGGGAACCAGGCTCAGCTGATCGTCTTCCGTGGGAGTCCTAGGAAGGAGAGCCAGACTGGAAATGACCCGCGTAAAATCAGGCAGTTCATAGCCCCAAATGAAAACGTTCCTCACTGGCACCGCAAGGGCAGGGAGCCCGGAGGAAGCCCAAAGCGAAGAATGGCTCAAATCTGTCCCTGTAGGCCAGGGGTCCTCAACCTTGGCAACTTTAAGACTTGTGGACTTCAACTCCCAGAATTCCTCAGCCAGCAAAGCTGGCTGAGGAATTCTGGGAGTTGAAGTCCACAAGTCTTAAAGTTGCTAAGGTTGAGGACCCCTGCTGTAGGCAATCCTTGACTTACAACCATCCATTTAGCGACCGTTTGAAGTTGCCACACTGAAAAAAGAGGCAATCGGTCCTTGCACTTAGGACCACTGCAGCATCCCAAAAGTCAAACGATAAAAATGTGGACAACCAACATGTATCTAAGATGGTTCAGGGCCACCATGATTGACACTTGTCACCTTCCCAGCCAACGTCCGACACACAAAATCAATGGGAGAAGCTGGCTTCACTTAATGACACGATTCACTTAACAATTGCAGTGATTCGCTTAACAAGCATGGCAAAAACTCAGTCAGTGACTCACTGAACGACTGCCTCGTTTAGCAACAGAAATCCCAGTAGTCGTCGTAAGTCAAGGACTGTGTTGCTGGAAGTGCATTGGAGGTCCCCCTGGGTTCTTTTGCCTGATTGTTGGGCAACATTCCTTAGATTTGCTTGGCAGGTTAAGACAGAACTTACATTTTTACGGGCAACCATGCTTGATGTCAACAGCACTTCAAGCTCATTAAGAAGCTGAACACAGTGAAAAGCTGCAGGCTTCTTTCTTGTCAACGGTGACAAAAAAGGTCGTAAAGTGGGGCAAAACTCACTGAACAAACATCTCACTTAACGACAGAAAAATTGGGCTCAATTGTGGTTGTAAGTCGAGGACTACCTGTACTTCGATCAAGAAGTTTGTAAAATTGGGTCCGACTCATTTAACGACCGCCTTGGTTAGCCACAATATGCTACTCCCCATTGTGACCTGAAGTCAAGGACGTCCCGTAGTTCTTGGACAAGAACGAGCGACCCCCATTTGCAGGCTAGTCCAGGAAACCAAAACAGCCCCCCCCCTCCCACTGGGCTTTACGAAGATGCTCCTCTTAAACAGGCCACATTGGAGGCCACGTTGGAGGCCACGGAGGCTTCTTGCCAGGAGGGTGGGTCACTTACTGGACCAGGTCCTGTAAAGTGGTGAGAAGCTCAGAGGACGTTTTTTGATCCTGAGCACCCAGGGAGGCCATCAGAAAGTGGGCATCGTTGAAGATCAAGGTGTGGTCCCGCGTGTGTTTCTTCGTCACCTGGTTTACTGCTTCCCACCTGTCGCCCACCTGCACCCCTAGGAAGAGAGGCGTGTTTTAGGTCTGAGAACTGGCCAGCGTCCCCGTGAGCGAGTTGGGGGGCAACGCAAACGTCTGAGAGAAGCCACCGCTTTGTACACTTTGGAGCCTCCTTCTGCTGGGGGCCGATTCTAAGCTCAGCCGTCTCGGGACGGAAACCGGTTCCCTCCCCCCAAGACAGACTCTGCTCTGCCCCCTCCCCACCTGGGCGCGAGGTGTTTCCCCTGCTCCGTTCTGGCAAGCAAGAACTGCCAGCCTTTGCCCCCCAGAAGAGAACCCCGCTCACTCGCCTGCCCCAGCCCCCCCCCCAGCTGCATGTCTGAAGCTCAAGGCAGGATTCATGTTTGCTTTGTTGTCAGACTGCCACCTTGTGATTATTTTGTGGTTATTTTTCCATTGTTTTGATTAATTTCATTAAAACAGAATAGAATAAGAGCAGAATTTTAGAATAAAATAACAGAACAGAATAAAACTAGAGTAGGAGTAGAGTAGAGTAGAGTAGAGTAGAGTAGAGTAGAGTAGAGTAGAGTAGAGTAGAGTAGAGTAGAGTAACAGAACCGAACTGAACAGGATAGTATAGAACAGGACTAGAATTGAACAGAACAAAACAGAACAGGAATAGAACAGAACAGGAACAGAACGGAAAGACATAGAATGGGATGGGATAGACTAGACTGGATTGGGATGGGATAGGATGAGATGGGATGGGATAAAACAGAATGGAATAGAATAGAATAGAAGTGGAAGGGACCTTGGAGGTCTTCTAGTCCAGCCCCATGCACAAGCAGGAGAACCTATATCATCTCAGACAAGTGACTGTCCAGTCTCTTCTTGGAAGCCTCCAGTGATGGAGCACCCACAGTTTCTGGGGGCAGGTTGTTCCACTGGTTAATTGTCCTCACTGTCAGGAAGTTTCTCCTTAATTCCAGGTTGCTTTTCCCTTTGTTCAATTTCCAACAGAACAGAACAATAACTCAGCCTCCCTCAGCTGCTCACTCTTGTCAAATTAAACACAACTCACCAATGGGACACCCAGTTGACAGTTTTCAACACACCGAGCTGAACAAATCTTTTTGTTTGACAGGGAATATAAATATGAACTTAAACTGTAAAGAAGGAGGCGAAACAAAACGAAGGACATCTCTTCTGCAAGACATTTAGAAAATGTAAGTAGGAAAACTCTTTTTTTTTGTACCTTCTAATTCAAGCCTATATAGCATGGAGCTGTTGTCAACCGCATCCAGCATGGTCCCACTCAGCTGCAAGCTGGGAGCAATCTGCAAATCCCAAATTAATAAGAGTTTAGACCAGGGGTGGGGAACCTTGGCTCTTTTATGATTCATGGACTTCAACTCCCAGAATTCCTCAGCCAGCCCTGCTGAGGAGAAAGGGAGAGGTTTCCAAGCTGAGCCATGCTGGCTCAGGAATTCTGGGAGTTGAAGTTCACGAGTCAGAAAGCGGCCTAGGCCTAGGCCAGAGGTAGGCAACCTTGGCCCTTTTATGACTCGTGGACTTCAACTCCCAGAATTCCTGAGCCAGCCATGCTGAGGGGAAAGGGAGAGGTTTCCAAGCTGAGCCATATTGACTCAGGGATTCTGGGAGTTGAAGTCCACCAGTCATAAAAGAGCCAAGGTTTCCTACCCCTGGTTTAGACTATTGGGGGGGGGGGAGGGGAGGAAGGAGAGCATTGTTTTGAACTGTTCAATTTCCTCAACAGCTATCAGAATAAAGTTAGTTTTTTTCCTTTTCCTGTCTCCTTATTCCTACTTTGCGTTTCCTCTTCCTATTTAAAAGAAAGGATTTCACAGAAGAGAGAAAACCCTTTAAGTTAAGAGTCAGGCAGTGCACACATTTTATAATTTTCTTCAGGGTCTCCACCCAGGTACTGCAACCCTAAATGACAAATAAAGTGCACACATGCTAGTACTCTCAAGGATGAAGAACCCTCAAGCACATTGTCTACCCACAAGAAAACGGGCCTCAATATATTAAGTGCACCGGAGAGCCACAAAAACCACAATTTGCTACAGCACAGGTTTTTCTTCTCTCGCACATTTCTCAGACTAAACAAGCACTGACTCCTACACAGCCGACTGGAGGGTAATGTAGGACTGTCAGAGCTTAACTGCTGAATCTGGACTGTCTCTAACTGGCAGCAGAGATACGGAGACCTCTAACTCCATAGAGAATTCGAACACCCCAGATTTTAACAACTCAACAAAAGACTACCCCCCCCAGTAGTCACCTCTAACAGAGATTGTGTAACCTGGTGTACACAGAAGTGTGTCTTTACTCTGAAAAACTCTCTTGTTACCTACTCAGGAACATGTATTATTATTTTTTTTTTTAAAAGCAGCACATATTATGTAAATCATATGGGCATGCTCAATTTGCAAATCCAGTTTTATTTTGTACAAAAATGTAATTATTTTACAGTATTGAGTGCAACTGATAAGAATAAGGTTAAAGCAAGGAATCTAGTACTTACGTGGGTGTCATAAATTGTCAAAGCAGCCTCATAATCACCCTGCACACACGGGAAGGAAAACGAGTCATCAGAATTGTCATTTCTCAGATTCTAATCCCAGTAACCCCTTGTCCTATTTGCAATTACTGAGCACCAGGATCCAAAAGAAAATGGAGAATATAAAAAGCCCAACAAACAATGATTTGTAAACACCACATTTCTGGCCAAGGGAAGGTGGTTTCCTTGGTTCAGCCCCGGGTGCGAGTCTTAACTCACACTGTGGCTGCTGAAATCACTGCCACCGTCCGCTTCAGGAATTAGCCACGCATGTGCAACAGGTCCCATCATCCCACTAGAAATACTAAACCAGCGCACTCAGCGCAAAACACACACACACACACCAGATGCCACATCTGCCCCAAGGTCAGCCAAAGCGAACCCCATGGTTGACCCTCACGGTTGGGGAACCCCTGTGACTTTTCTGAACTGCTGGCGAATGCCCTGATTCCATCCCAGTTGCGCATCGAAAGCAAGATTTACTGTCACAAAAGGGGATGATTAACATCTTGTTCTATTTCTACTACTTGGAGATGATACCAGCTCTCCGCTTCCCACATGCATGTGACCCCTTCTGAAAGGACAGATAGCGGTGGAAGAGTCCACTTACCGTTTCAATATAATATAACGCCCAGTGCCAATAATTATGGCAAGCAAGCATGTCAGAGTCCTGGAATGGAGAAAGCACGATCAACGTAAGCTAGAAACGTATTCTGGTGCAAGCAGAAGAAAAACACCCTCCAGAAGTACATTATCGGAAACTATTGTTAGAGAAATGCCAGGATGATCAACCCAAGGCCAAAGAGTTTGGTCTTTTATGCTGATGTTCCAGATGTGATACATTCCCCCATCCCTCTCCTGATGTTGACAGTCCCTGTTGCAATATTCATTCTTAGAATAGTCTGCTAAGGTAGATCAGGATCTAAACTTCCATATTCCTGAAGGATGGATTTAAGCAAATGGTGTCTTGATCACACACAAGACCCCAATAATAAGCCAAGCATCCAAAGTGCAACAAAAATCTAGGATGTTGATAAAATCACTTAAAATCTGCTAGCGGTCTGTAACTACCACGAACCTGCTCTCCAAAAAGGCACTGCAGAAGATACGCATAAAACAGGGGTGACGCTTCAGTTACCATCCTGACTCTTTCAACCCACCTGCAGGCACCCTATAAGGAACCACTATTGCCACATAATGCGACACGTGGCAAAAAGTGCCACAAACCCTTCAGGGTGAGAGGAAGCTGGTGGCCATTTTAGAAAAACCGAATAAGTAGACGGTTACCTTCCAGTTGTTTTCAGTTTGCTTCATGAACGCCAGCCCGCCATTAAAATCCGCTTTCATTTCATTCACGTGAGCCAAAGCGTGGACAGACCAAGCATCCCTCGAGTTGATGGCTAAAGCCTAATTGAGGAATGCAGGGAATAGAAAATGATGCATTCTAAGGAAGCTGTCATTGCATAATGTGGAGAGCTTCACATAAGACTTGGCTAGATAATAATAATAATAATAATAATGATGATGATGATGATGATGATGATGATGATGATGATGATGATAAAGTTGGAAGGGACCTTGGAGGTCATCTAGTCCAAACCCCTGCTCAGGCAGGAAACCCTATACCATTTCGGACAAGTGGCCATCCAGTCTCTTCTTAAAAACTTCTGCATCCGAGGATGGAATTCCTGGAAACTTCAGTCCTTGAATAAACCGTGGGGCTGAGAGAGATATTACTGGTCCCTTCTGATTCCCCCCCCCTCACTCAGCTTCTCTGTCAAAAAATGAAGGGCAGGATTCTCCATATAATAATAATAATAATAATAATAATAATAATAATAATAATAATAATAATAATAATAATAATAATAATAATAATAATAATAATAATAATAATAATAATAATAATAATAATAATAATAAAAGTTGGAAGGGACCTTGGAGGTCATCGAGTCCAACCCCCTGCTCAGGCAGGAACCATACACCATTTCAGACAAATGGCTGTCCGGTCTCTTCTTAAAAACTTCCAGTGTTGGAGCATTCACCGCTTCTGGAGGCAGGTTGTTCCACTGGCTAATTGTTCTCACTGTCAGGAAGTTTCTCCTTAGTTCTAGGTTGCTTCTCTCCTTGATCAGTTTCCATCCGTTGCTTCTTGTCCTGCCTTCAGGCGCCTTGGAGAATAGCTTGACTCCCTCTTCTTTGGGGCAGCCCCTGAGATATTGGAAGACGGCTATCCTGTCCCCCCTCGTCCTTCTCTTCGTTAAACTAGACATACCCAATTCCAGCAGCCTTTCCTTATATGCTTTAGCCTCCAGTCCCCTAATCATCTTTGTTGCTCTTCTCTGTACTCTTTCCAGAGTCTCAACATCTTTTTTACATCGTGGTGACCAAAACTGGATGCAGTATTCCAAGTGTGGCCTTACCAAGGCATTGTAAAGTGGTATGAATACTTCACGTCTTCTTTCCCTTACCTCAAAGGCCATCTTCTCAGCACGGTCATAGAAGTTGGTCTCGACCAAGCCGAAGGCATACATGCCTTTGATGTAGCTAAAGGGAAAAGGGAAAACTTTCACACAGAGGTTGGTCAGCAAAGAGTTAACCCTCTTTAAAGCAACATTTCTGACTTTTAGGTTAGGGGTCCCTGAATTCCCAAACCAGATCCAGTTAAGCAGCTGCACAATATCTGAACTTTGGGGTTTATCTTGAGGGGCCACGGCATGTCTCCCCTCTCCCTGCCCCCCTCTGGGGGATGAATCTGCAGCCTGCTGAAGGGTGAGCAGGTGGCTCCTTCAGAAAGCCCCCGGGGTTGGGGATGGCAGGAAGGCAGAAGGACAAGTCTCTGCCTGGGTTGGACTACAAGACCCCCGAGGGCCCTTCCAACTCTGCTATTCTGTATTCTACTCTTTGTCCTTTAGCAAGATGTGTGAACCTGGGCCACTGTCCGTTTAGGGCCCGTGTTCTGTCCGAACATGGGTTAATTTAACACGGTCAATATATTCATCAAGGATGAATGCTGAGTAGATGGACTTTTGTTGTGTGTTTCGCCACAAGCTTCGCCACAGGTTCCCTGATGGAATCCTGGTTCATTCCATTCTTTCTCCGATCTTCTCCCCAATTCTTTCGTCTTCCATTGTGTCTGTTAACACACACACACACACACAAACCCTGTTAATGAGGGGAAGCTAGAGTACTTTGGGCTAAGGGGCATTTTTGGGAAGGCAAACCGAGTCACACAATGCAGACAGGGATGTTGTGATGTCGCAATGCATGCAACATCACTGGGGCTCGTAACAATGTGGGGAGGGAAACACGAAAAAAAGCAGGGAGGAAAGAAAGTGGAAGAGTGGAGGGAAGCAGGCAGGCAGGCAGGCTTAAACTGTGCACAGAAACCCTTCACACCGGATCCATTTGTGTTGCACCAGTGGAAAAATAAGAGCGTGGGGAACACATGGAGCCAGAATAGCTTTTTGGTGCTAAAACGGAATCCCACCGATTCACTTTTGCACGCTTCAACTGAGAAGTGGGAGACCTCTCAGCCTTAATTATTTTTTTAAGCCAAGGAACATCTTAGAATCCGTTCAGAAGCAAAACTGCCTCACCTGCTAAGAGGAATATCTGGAGTCCAATGACGATACACCCGGGCAATGGAGTCTCTCATTTGATACTGGGACCCCAAGTAGAAATAGCCATCGTGGGCAAATTTTAGGGCCAGCACGTCGGTTGGGTTGATCATCAGGATTTGTTCCCACGTATCACAGGCTCGGTAGATCTGCCTACAGAGGAGAAAAGTTTACAAATTAGTGTTCACGCAAGGCCGTTAAGGGTAGGTAGTCCTCAATCTACGACGACAATGGAGTCCAAAATTGATGTTGCTAAGTGAGAAATTTGTTAAGTGAGCTTTGCCCCATTGTACAACTTTCCTTGCCACATTTGTGAAGAGAATCACTGCAGTTGTTAAATTAATAACACGGTTGTTAAGTGAATCTGGCTTCCCCATTGACTTTGCTTGTCCGAAGGTCGTAAAAGGGGGGTCGCCTGACCCTGGGACACGGCAACCGTCATTAAATGTGAGTCAGGCAAGACACCAGAATATGAACCGACGGCAAACTCCACTCCTCACTAGCACTGATGATGTTAGCTAGTTAGGGCAATGAGATGTCTGCAAGGAAACAGGCAAGCTCAGAGGGCACCCAGGAGCCCTTTGGGAAGGAGAGAGATGGCGTTAACTCTGAATACTCTAAACAGGCTTTGCTGGAGACAGGGTTGAGCTTCAAAACGTTCCCGTTTGTCCAGTTTAGCACAGCCCGTACAGCATCTGGAGAAACTGCCTGGCATCTGTGCTTGCTTGGAAGGCAGAAGTTTCAGCTCAAAACCACGGAGCTTAGCGCACAGGTCAATAGATACGGTCAAGCTGTTATCGGTCCAGGGCAAAAATCAACGGAGCACAAAACCCCAAACCAGAAACCTACCCCAAGGAGGGAAGAGACTTCACAGTGTCGCCACTTGCAACAGAGACCTCAGGGAGAAGCTACTCCTTCTATGGATGTCTACGGGCCTAGATTTGGCCGCAAATGCAAAACGCAACCCGTCAAAAGAAGAACTTACCCACGAGCGAAGAGCTCCAGGGCAGACACGTGCAATTTCTCCCGCTCGGTCAGTGGCTGGGATTGTGAAAGGGACACCATGTTCTTGATGGCATCATCCAGTTTCTTGTCCAGCCGCACCGAACTCCCGGTACCAATCAGAACCAGGCCGTTGGCGATCACGTTGCCCATGACTGCAAATAGAGGTCAGAAGGGCTTTTTCACGTCTACAGGCAGGTGAGCAGGCAATCAGCCAGCCAGTTAATCAGCCCAGTAACAATATTTTTACAAAATTAAAAGCTTTATGCTAAGCTTAAAAAAACGGCTGTATTTTAGGTTATATTTGTCTATTATATTGTAAATGTTTAAAAGATAAAAAGGAAGGAAGGAAGGAAGGAATATGAGGGAGGAAGGAAGAAAGGAAGGAAGGAAGGAAGGAAGGAAGGAAGGAAGGAAGGAAGGAAGGAAGGAAGGAAGGAAGGAAGGAAAGAAAGGAAGGAACGAAGGAACGAAGGAACGAAGGAACGAAGGAACGAAGGAACGAAGGAACTGAAGACAGTATGCATAGCACTCCATGTTGAATTTTCTTCCATAACAAATACCCTATGAAGCAACATTGAACAGAGAGAGAAAGGGGGGGGGAGGCTGACCCAAAGTCCTCCAGGGATGTTCCTTGTATGAGGATGGAGAACAACCTGGGTATCCCTCCTCCCCGTCCAGCCCCCTCTTCATCCCCAGTACGACTAGTCAACAGTCAGGAAGAAGCTGAAAACTCAAGGCAGAACCAGGTTGAAGGAACCCGTGCTAAAACCGGGCAGAGTGCAATTCTAGGAGTGTCAACCAGAACCTACTCCCTCCCAAATAAATGTGTAAAAAAAAATGGAAAGCTAATGGGCAACTTTTCCCACGTTAAGAAGTTACCTCTGCTGCTCCAATAGAAAAACTATTCCAGACCTTCCTGTTCCCATGTTCCCAAGTCTCTTCTGGTGGTCCTGACTCTTGCTCCACTTTACACTGAAGTTCTGAAATTCAGGAGAAGACATCCCGCCTTCCTTTTCTCCAGAATTCTAGGCAGTTCCATATCCTGAACCCTTCTCAGATTTGGTTAGCTGAAGACCCTCTTACCAAAGTTAGGATCCGCAACCTGCAGTTTTGAAAGGGTTCCTTCCAGGCCCCCGAGACTGTGGTCGTTTGTCCAAGTCACATACTGGAATAAAGAAAAGAATAAAGAAAAATAAAGAAAGAAAGAAAAGAATAAAGAAAAGAACCGTGTTGGTTAAGAACCCAAAGAGAGCCTTCTGTGAAAGAGGTCCAGAATGACAACTTTCACCAAAAAGCCTCTTCTTCCAAATATGGAAACCCAACAAAATATTCTTAAAGTCGCATCTTTATTTCTATTCTTATTAAAAAAAAATTACTAGTGGATTTTGCTTGGCTTCTGTTTTGTCAGCCGTCAACCTGAACACTAGTCTTTGAATTGCTTTCACAAAGCCTTCCAACCATGTCACAAGTGTTATGTGGAATTACATTAGATTAAATTGAATTAAATTAATTTCAAGAATTTGCAAGGATTTCCATGCAAAACGCACAAATTCAGCGTGCATTTATTCAGTCTGATTTTGCTCAACGCGTATAGGAATTTGCACCTGAACAAATTAAATGGCCTGTTTTCAAAGGGAACTCTGATCTGCCCAAACTGACAGCACGGAAGATTTGTCTTAGAGATGTCACAAGCTCTTCGGGTTTGCCCAAAAAAGGTAGCTATGAAGTTAGTATTTTGTGATTTCTTGCAAATTAACAAGTGCATTATGGTACCAGTTTTTCTGCATGGTGTTTTATGATGCTTAAGAAATCTAAGCATGAAAGAAGGATCTGTGAAACAGGAGGGTCAAGGGATATACAACAGATCAAACACAGTCAGTAACCAATAGCATTAAAGAGTCATTCAGGAAATAGCTATTGGCAAAAAACGTGCTCTTTTTTCTGAATGGTTAATGAACACAGCCCTTGTTTAGGAGTTAAACCTTTCTCTCCCTTCAGGCACTTTTGAATGAATTGTATTTTAGCCGTCTCAGATGGCAACCCAAACTCATTACGATAAATCTGTTTGTTCAAGAATGGCTGCCATCTGGCCAGCAATAGCAAGTCCTTGGGAAAAAAAAGTTCCCCAGCTATTGCCTGGATCTGTCTGGCTTGTCTTCCTTGTGTGTGTGCAGCCACTGATAAATAGACTTTTAGGGGGGAATTCACATTTGCTACCCATTCACCCCTTCCCAAAAATGTCACACGTGCATATTTCTAAGGTAGATAAAATTGTACCCAAGACACCAGTTTGTGCTGGTGAGGGGGAGGGGGAGAGAAGAAGTAGGCATCCTGACACATGCACAACCTCCCCCCCCCCCATATCTTTCTCTACCTTTATGAAGTGCTAGGAAGTCTGCAAACACCATAACCGGAATCAGAATAACAGAGTTGGGAGGGACCTTAGAGGTCTTCTAGTCTCAAGCGAGAGACCCTGTACTGTTCCCGACAAGGGGCTGTCCAGTTTCCTCTGGAAGGTCTCCAGTGATGGGGCGCCCGTCAACTTGCTGGTCTTTGCGGTATAAAGCGCTTGCCATTTCCCCTCTTTTCCCTCCCCTTGTCACAATTTCTGCAACTGAGCACGAGGGATAAGGACGCTTATGCGCCCACCAGCCCCTTCCACAGCCCCTTCCTCGTTCCCACCTGAGTCAACGCAGCATCGAACAGTTTACAAGCCTCATTATTGGTGGTTGAAAGGAAAAGTCCTGCATCCTTCCAGGCCTGGAAAAAATGCAGAATGAAAAACTGAAGCAGAAGCACAAAATTCAGAAGACACACAAAGACACTTTTAAATTCTCGCTTATGCTGCTTTTTTTTTTTTTTTAACAACAAAGAGGCTTAAAATCTATGCAACAACTCTGGTAAATGTTGTATTTTTTCATTACCTTCAATGGATTAAAATGTAGTATCGGTAGCCCCCAACTCACAACCACATCTGAGCCCAAAATTTCCATTGCTAAGGAAGACAGTGGTTAAGTGAGATTTGCCCTGTTTTACAACTCTTCTTGTTGTAAGTGAATCACTGCAGTTGTTAAGTTAGTAACACGACTGTTAAGTGACTTTGTCAGACGGTCGCAAAAGGGGATCTCAAGACCCCCCGTAAACACACGCCAGTCGCCAAGCATCCGAATTTTGATCACGTGACCCTGGGGATGCTGCAGTGGCCATTAACTGTGAAAAACGGTCATAAGTCACTTTTTTTAGTGCCTTTGTACGTTGAGGACTACCTGTACCAGCTTTTGGATACTTACCTCTGTGCTCATTATTTACTAATTATGGAAAGTTGCTCTACAGGTTGAGCAGAACTGCAGTCAAAGTTTCTGACATAGCCACAAAAATGATGGATGTTCTAGGACAATGGTCTCCAACCTTCCCAGCTTGGTGGCCCAGGCCAGGTGGGGGAGGCGCACAGCTTAGCAGTGGCAGGCGCACAGCTCCATTTGTGTGAGCGGCCAGAGGGCAGCCCCCCCTCACTGCTCGTGCAAGTGGAGCTTCGCATGCTCGCTTGTCTGCCACTCACATGAGTGGAGCTTCACGCATGTGTGCTTGCCCATCTCTCCCACGGCCTGGTTTCAAACAGGCCGTGGCCCGGTAGATGTTGGGGACCCCTACCCTAATCATCTTTGTTGTCTTTTCTGCACTCTTTGCAGCGTCTCTATATCCTTTTTATACTATGGTGGCCAAAACTGGATACAATATTCTAAATGTGGTCTTTGTAAAGCAGTACTAATATTTCACATTATTTTGATTCTATCCCTTTGTTAATGCAACCTATGATTGTGTTGGCTTTTTTGGCTGCTGTCACGCACTGCTGGCTTATATTTAAGTGATGGTCCACTAGGACTCCGAGATCCCTCTCACAGATCCTGCTATTGAGCCAGGTTTCACCTAATCTGTACCTGTACATTTGTTTTTTTCTTGTCCAAGTGTAAAACCTGACTTTTCTCTACACTGAATTTCATTTTGTTAGACAGAGCTCAGGGTTCCAGTCTGCTAAGGTCCACCTGGGTCCTGAGTCTGTCTTCTGGGATGCTGGCTATCCCTGTCAGTTTAGTGTCATCTGCAAATTTGATGGCTTCTCCTTCTATCCCCTTCCTGAATCGTTGATGAAGATATTGAAGAGTACTGGGCCTAAAACAGAACCGTTGAGGTTCCCCACTGCTTCCTTTCTTCCATGTGGATGTAGTTCCATTGAGTGCAATTTATGATGCTGTCTATCCCACATTTTGTTACCTTACCAAGAAGCAGGTTGTGGTCTACTTTGTCGAATGCCTTTCTGAAAGAGCTTTAATTCATAGCCACCCCTGCAAATGCCGCTGGCTTTTAGCACTGTGAGAATACGTCCTAAGACAAAATTCATCATTATTACACAACTCGGGTTTTGAAATTCTTCCCTCGGGAGCCAAGACAGACATAATTGCTTTTCATAACAGCACTGCTATTTCTCACCAGGGATGCCAGGCCTGTCAAAAGACACGGCAAGCAGAAGAGAGATCAATCTTTTTTTGATCTGAGCGCAACGTCTTCTCACTTCATGTTGCTTTCTTGGCCTCTTTTGATTCTCCAATTAGCGCAGGTCTGGGATCTCCTGGTAGTCTCCTGTCCAAGTACTTAAAGACCCCCAATCTTGCATAGCTTTACATGTTCAGAAAGTCATGCTATCTTCCCCTCCATCCCGTGATCTACTGTTGCTACAATCAATAGTAGCAACAGTACTTTCCATAACTAGCAAGTAGTGATTGGCTTCTCCCCTCAAAGTTGTAGTGGTTTTATTTATTCTGGGAGTTGAAGTCCACAACTTTATTATTGTCGATAAATAACTCAAGGCAGCGAACATACTTAATGCTCCTTCCTCTTCCTATTTTCCCCACAACAACAACCTTGTGGGTTGGGCTGAGGGAAGGTGGACTGGGCGAAGGTCACCCAGCCAGTTTTCACCTAGAAATCCAGAAATTGTGAGTTCTAGTCCAGCCAGAGTGTGAAAATCATCTGGGAAATGGTTTCCAAACTTCAAAACATTGCCAAGGAATTTCCAGAGTCTCCAGGGGTCAAGACTAACTTGAAGGCGCACACACACACGCACGCACTTGTGCGTGCAGGGGCGCATGTGCACACACAATCACCCCCTCAAAGTATTTTCTTCAAACTCTTTCCCCCCCCCACCCAAAATCTGGCACATGGATAGGTATGGCTGCATGTTGATGGCTTGCCTTCGGACCAAAGTCCACCTCCGCACACCCCAGTGTGCCTGGATCCTAACAAAGAGCCTCGTTGACCTTGGCAGGGTATTATTTTTAATGTTTATTATGCAAATATAGCGTTGCACGTCGATGGGCTTTTTTCCTTCCCATCACGTACAATTCTTAGAGGTTGCCTGGGCAAGACCCCGCAGTGTTTTCACAAGGTTTTTCGGAAGTGCTCTGCCATTGCCTCCTTCCTGGGACTGAGAGAAAGTGACTGGCTGAAGGTCACCCAGCTGGTTTTGTGCCCAAGGTGGCTCTGGAACTCCCAGGCTCCTGGGGCCTAGTCTTTAGGCTTCACCACTACCCCAAATGGGCTTTCGTGGTCATTTATCCAGGCCCCTTGGGTTGGGATGCCCTCATGTATCCTGGTCTCCTTCACACAAGTCTTGTGCGCCACATATTGTGACCTCATTCAAGCAGTGATGCTCTAGAGCAGGGGTCCTCAACCTGTGGGTCGGGACCCCATTTGGGGTCGATCGACCATTTCATGGGGGTCGCCAAGCAAGGCTGTCCACCATTTTTTTTGTCCGCCATTTTTTTTGTCCGCCATTTTTTTCCCCCTTTTCCGGCGGGTGCCTTACCTCCCTTGGGCTGGGCCAGCTGGTGGTCGGCCTGCTCCGTCTCTGCCGCTTGCCAGCTATGCCTCGGCCGGCGCAGGGGGCGGAACCACGCATGCGTGGCGCTCCCGGGCAGGGAAAGTCCTTGACTTACGACCGGTTGGGTAGTCCTTTATTTACGACCGGTTTAGTCCTTGACTTACGACCAGTTTAGTCCTCGACTTACGACCGGTTTAGTCCTCGACTTACGACCGGTTAGGGTCACGGCATTAAAAAGGTTGAGAACCACTGTCTAGACTGTGCCGTGCCATTTACCAGCCTTTCCCCAACAAACATCTCTTTAGGCCGCCCAATCCAAGCAAGAACCCAGCCAGAAACTCTTAAAATCCTTAGTCCAACTTGTTTAAAGCCGGTTCTGGCAATCTTTGCAAAACTTCTTCATCAAGCTTCAACGGCAGAATCCTGCCCAGGAGTCCCAAATATCATCTCCTGAACTTTGTCCACGATTCGGCTGCCCAGGTAATGAGTAACCTGCTTTCTAACCTCTTCCCTCCTTCACTTCCCACTTCCCATTCCGGTATTAGACTCCGGAACGGCTCCCAGCCAGATCAGCACAATTCTGCCTCCGGGGGTTGCAACTCCTGACCAAGGGGACCCCCCTCCTTGCCCAGAAAGCAAGCCGGCACGGCTCTCCCCACTTGGTATCCCCCACCTTGCCCCAGCGTCTCTTCTGCTGCAGCCCGGGGAAAATGACTGGGGTACTTGACCTACCAGTTTCTCTTGTCCACAAGGGACCAAGCAGCCGGGTCTTTAGGAGAGCCCTTGCACAGGATGGATGGGGCACCACCAGGAAAAGAGCATCCAAGAGGTGCAGAGCTGCAATGGCAAACTATTATAAAATAGAATAGAAATAGAAATAGAAATAGAAATAGAAATGGAATAGAATAAAAATAGAAATTAGAATAGAATAGAATAGAATAGAAAATAGAATAGAATAGAATAGAAAATAGAATGGAATAGAATAGAATAGAATAGAATAGAATAGAATAGAATATAGAGTGGAATAGAACATAGAATAGAGTAGAGTAGAGTAGAGTAGGGTGAAATATGGAGTGGAATAGAAAATAGAATAGAATAGAATAGAATAGAATAGAGCTGGAAGGGACTTTGGAGGTCTTCTAGTCCAGCCCCCCCCCCCCAAGCAGGAATTTTCATACTACTGGGGTGAAGGAAAGATCATTTCCTCTTGGTTCAGCAGGTGCAGATGGCCCACAAGTTGCCCTCCCCTCTCAGCTGACCCCGCAGCGGGCGGAAGCCACCCCGGAAAGCTCCGGGCTAAAAGGCTGAATCCGAACTCTGCTCCCACTCTCTCGCGCGCAGCGTCCCTCTCGCCTCTGCTCGGCCCCGAGCCGATCCGGGCAAAGAAGCCGGGCGGGGCCGGAGAGGCCCCGAAACGCCCCCCGGGCCGCGTCCGGCAGCCGCGAGGAGGCGGCGGCGGCAGCGGGAGCGGGACCCCCTCCGGCCCCGGCGAGTTCCAGGCGGCCCCTTCGCAAGCGCCGCCCAGCCCTGGAGCCGTCCGGAAGGGTCCGGGGCCCCGCAGGGGCGGCCAGTCCGGCCGAGAGCTCCGCCGGCCGCCCCGGGACCCCGCCGGAGCCCCCGCCTCACCTTGCAGTCCCGCAGCGCCGCCATGCCGCCCCGTCCGCCGCCTCCCGTCTGCGGAGCGCAGCCCGGCGGCTCCGTCCCTGAGCCAGGAAGGGGCGGCGGCAGGCGGGGAGGAAGGCGCCGGGCGCCGCCTTCGAGAGCCACAACCCGCCCGCCCCGGCCCGCCGGGCTCCCTGGTGGCGGTGCTCCCCCCGGGTCTCCTCTGCCCCGGCCCCGCCAGGCTCCCCCGAGCCCCGTTAGGGTCCCTTCGGAGGTGCCCGAAGCCGCAGCCCTCGTGGGCGCTCCGTCTCCTGCTTGCGCAGGGGGTTGGACTAGACGACCTCCAAGGTCCCTTCCAACTCTGTTATGCTCTAGTTTCTTGCCGGGCAGAAGATTGACTATTTCAAGATTTCACTCTTGACGGGCTGGGAGCTACCAGCGAGCTGAAGAAGGGAAAGGGTGCCTTGGAATAATAATAATAATAATAATAATAATAATAATAATAATAATAATAATAATAATAATAATAATAATAATAATAATAATAATAATAATAATAATAATAATAATAATAATAATAATAATAATAATAATAATAATGTAGTAGTAGTAATGGCATTGACAAATTCGCTATTAGTCAATTGCAAAAGGCGGCCTTACTAGGAACCACTTCCATCCTGCGACGAGATCTGTAATACCATCAAACATCCACATCTGCCTATCCCAGGTCCTTGGGAAGGACTCGATAGGCAGACAAAAATGCCAAATCCGGTCTGAACATCTGGCTGACTGTGCGATGATCCATAATAATAGTAATAGTAATAATAGTAATAAGGAGGAGGAGGAGGAGGAGGAGGAGGAGGAGNAAGAAGAAGAAGAAGAAGAAGAAGAAGAAGAAGAAGAAGAAGAAGAAGAAGAAAGAGGAGGAGAAGAAAGAGGAGGAGAAGAAGGAGAAAGAGGAGAAGGAGGAGGAGGAGAAGAAGAAGAAGAAGAAGAAGAAGAAGAAGAAGAAGAAAGAAAGAAAGAAAGAAAGAAAGAAAGAAAGAAAGAAAGAAAGAAAGAGAAAGAAAGAAAGAAAGAGGAGGAGGAGGAAAGAAGAAGAAACTCAAATTGGCAGTTGCAATTGTACAAAGCACTACAACAAAGGCATCAACAGAAGGTGGCAAAACTCAGCCAGCAAGGCCCATCAGCACTGTATTTTTCTTTCTACTTCAGTAGCATTAGCCTTGTGCATGAAACAGAGTAGCCTCTGTAGGCAACCAGGCATGCATGTGCACAAACACACACACACAACAACCCTTTGCACTACCAACCTGCTAGCAAAATGAAGCAAATGCTACACCAGTGTGCAACCCAAACAAAAAAAAAAATAAATACACAAACTGAGAGCAAACTTTGTGAGGCTTTACCATATCCTTAATTCAATGTTTCTCAACTATGGCCGCTTTAACATGTGTGGACTTCAACTCCCAGAATTCCCCCAGCTGGCTGGGGGAATTCTGGGAGTTGAAGTCCACACATGTTAAAGCGGCCATAGTTGAAAAACACTGTCTTAATTGTTCTTTCCTCTTTGCTTTCCAGGCTCAAACATTCCGGAATTGACAAGGTCTTCCACAATGGCCCGGAACTCCAGTTGCTCAGGGCAACCGCCCCACTGTGGGGGTTCTAGGATCCAAACAATCCGTGGGTCTGGCTTGGGCAGGATGGTGGCAAGCTGCTCTTCCTGAGTGCTCACACACACCCCCTCCAAATGCACTGTGCAGAGCTCCTGCTTGTTCTGTTGGGGTACGTTGGTCAGTGTACAAAATCCGCACCCCCTCGTATTTGGCCTCCCCCCTTGCAGGTGACCTGCTCAAACCCCCAGCGACGTGTCTACCAGAAGCACGACAGTGAACGGAGCCTCTCCTGCGTTTGGGATGGACAAGTTGACCTGAGGTATTCCAGGATGCCGGAAGGGACACCAGAGATCGAGAGAGGAGAACCAGATCCCCAACTTTCTCCTCCCCCTCCCTCCCCTCCTCCTCATTGTCAGTGGTACCAAGGCACCTCCTTGGTCATGCAAACCAATGAGTGGTCAGGTCAGCTTGTGTTGAGCAAAGGCCCGGATGGAGAAAAGTCCTACTCACCCCGGGCCCTGACTCGAATTGTGATGCAGTGTGTGTCAGCCCTGTGCGGTCAGCCTCCCTGCGCTCACCACAACTTCAGCATTGAAATTTCCAGGCAGGATGTCCACCTCTTCCTCCTGTCGCCACAGAGCCTTCCTGTTTGGGAATGGCAGCCCGTGACCTTCGGCTGGTGTGCACGCCTTAAAAGTTCCCTCTGGAGCTACCGCTTGAAGAGTGAAGGGGGGAGTCCTGCAGAGCGCCTCATTCCCAGCAATCAACACAGTGAACCCTTTGCCTCCACTCAAGGCCTCCGCGCACCGTTGCTCCATGTCTGTGAAGACTACTATCACTACCACGTCACCGTGCGTTACCCCCAGCGTGGATTCTATACAGTTTTGCTGCACCTAGAGGACGGGCCTCCGCTCAGCCTCAGCCTGAGCATCCACGTGCAGCCTGCTCTCCTCCATGTCTTCAGTGCTGCTTCTGGCCTGCTTAGCCGAACCCAGAGGCCTCTCGCCCTCTCGTGGAGCCTCCAGCCTCTGAGCTCCAGTATAGCAGCCTACACACTGGAGGACCTGCAGGGACTGGAGGAATGGTCTCTCTCCCACAGATACAATCCTTTTGCTCTACAAAGCAATTTCTGTGCTCCGTCCACCTCTCAAGCTTCTGGGAAGAAGGTGATCTCCAGAATCTACTTCCGCACCAATAAAACATTCTCTGAGAAGCTGAGAGGACACTTCAATTTCTCCAATGACACTCTAATTTTCCAAGGAAGCGGTGCCGCCCCGATTTCCATCAGGCTGAACCCACAGAAAATCAAAGTAGGGACGTACATTTTTAGCCAGGAGCATGGGCTCTCGTATTCCACCCAAGAAGGCAGTGGGCCCTCCAGTCTCCACCACCTCTTTTTCCAACAAGTGACCCTTTCTACCCTGATTGCTATTGAATTTGTGAAGACACAAGGGTTCCAGTTCAGCGTGCACTTGTACCTGAACCGAAAGGAGAGTCTCTTCAAATCCTTAGGTGAGAAAGAAATTGAAGTTCACGTTTTTAACGGACATTCTCCCGATAAAAACTTTGCCTATGTTGTGTGGTTCATTCCTGTGCCACACCCCCACTTGCAGTGTGACTGGGCTTTCCACCTGCAGCTTTTTCATTCCAGAAGGGAACACCTTCTTTGGAATAAAACGTACACATACAGGGACCGTGTTAAAGATGTCGCTCGTTTTCTTCCTCATTCTGTCTTCTCTTTCAGACCCACGCAGTACGCAGGCTTCGTAGCAGAAGTGAATTGCAGGCAAAATGGACTTGTACGGGCTGTTTTAAAAGCCACTCTGGGGACTTATGCTTTGAGGGTGTTGGAGCCAGCTGTGCCCTGCCAAAAAAGCTACTGCCGTAAACTGACCATTGTAATCCATAAACCCAGCCCTTTGGATCCTGTGTTGCGTTACAGGAGAGAGAAAGCCATCACTTTGCAAGCAACAGCCGAAGTGAAATGTAGGACCCGTCCAGATCCAGATTTCCTTTGGAAAATATACAAGCTCAGCACTGCATGGTCCACTCCAGATTGGCCAAACCCTCTCGCACTCCCTGAAGGGATTAATACAAGCGGTGTGGTGTTGCACATACCCGGAAATGCCCTGTTGTATGGCTTCTATCGTGTCAATTTGACCATGAGCGTGTATCTACCTGAAGAAAATATAACATTCATTCAGTCTGATTCGGTTTTCCTCCAGATTCTAGAAAGTGGGTTAAGGGCAGTCATAGCTGGAGGCCTGTCCCGGATCGTTGGCATTTCTGATCAGTGGTCCTTGGATGGGTCCATATCCTCAGATCCTGATTCGACTGAGCCTCTGGAAGGAATTCTGTTTCACTGGTTCTGCAGCAAACGGGAATTAGACTATTCTGCTATGAAGTTAAGTCCAGGTCAGAAATGCCACTCTAGGCAACGTGATCTGTCCTGGACCCGCTCAAAAGAGCCGGTGCAGGTCGTGGAAGTGAAGACCCTCCAGGAAAACACAACATATTATTTTAAGCTGGTCACCACCAAGCAAAACCAATCTGCACACGCGTTTCAAGCAGTTCACGTCCTCGCTGGTTCTGGGCCTGTCCTGCGCATCGCCTGTCTGGAAAACTGCGAGAAAGCCATCAAAGCCACGGAAAGATTGATTCTGTATGGAAAGTGTCTGAACTGTGAAAAGGCCCGCTTGGTTTACTTTTGGAGCCTCCTTTCAGCAGATTCCAAGGAAATATATTTTGACTGGGCTTCTAAAACAACCACTGGGAGAACAAGTCCATATTTGCATATAAATTCTTTGGCCTTTGGATCCATGGCTGGCCAGTTGTACATCCTTAAACTGAAAGTGGGTGTGCAAGGAGTCCAGCTGGCTGTGTGTGGCTATTCCTTCTATGTCCACGTCCCCCCTCAGATTGGAAAATGTTTTATCGAACCAAGGGAAGGCATTGCGCTGATGACCAAATTCAGTCTCCAGTGCTCTGGATTTGATGACAAGAAGGGACCTCTCCTTTACAGAGTCATCGCCCGTCCTGATCTAACCCAAATAGCTAACGTATCATCTTTGCAAAACAATACATTTGGAACCATAGTTTATCTTGGGCATCAGCAGAACACCCCGCCCTCGTTTCTTCCCAGCGGTATACCGTCTGAAAAATATGCTCTGGATATACTTGTTCAAGTTTACGACACCAATGATGCCTTTTCTCAGGTCAGCTTGCAGGCAACGGTATACGAAGCAAGGACCAGTCAGCCAACGGATGTGGTTCTCAATGAACTGTATCGCCTCATCAGACAGCCCAATAGCTCTCTCTCTGCCTTCCTTGACACCGAAGATTACTTTCACACGGGCTTCCTTATCTATATGGTGGCTTCTGAATTAAATAGCATTGAGCCGTTGCCTGGTTTTTACCATTCTAAAACTGAACTACGAGAAATGCTACTAAACGAATCTTCGCGGATTCCCATGACCGAGACAGGGATACTAAACCAAATAATCTCCAGCATTTGTCAAATAACGCAGAATGCAAATGAAGTCCATAGGAAATCCCAGCGGTCCGCGGTCCGAATCCTCCAAAAGACCATCGAAGCTCTGAAAAGGCACAGGGACACCGATCTCGGCTCTAAAGAAGCCGAGGTCCTTGCCGGTGGCATTTTTACCGGGCTGTCCAATGTGTTAAGAGCTTCCCTCTTAAACCCCGGGAATGGGTCTGTGAACACCATCAAGGAAATAATCTCCGTGTCAGAATTATTGGCAGATATAGTTTTACAAGGCAAAGTCCCTGGAGAAGATCACGTTAATATGGAAGCCAAAGGCTGGTCCATCCATTTGTGGAAAGATGAAAAGTGGGACGTTTCTGGGACTCTCACTGGGAGAAGATCTTGTAAGAATTGTTCTTATCCTAAAGTGAAGTTGGAAAGCCAGGCGGAGTTACCAGAAGATACTCCGATTTCCATGGTTCATTATGTATTTGAGGAGAATCCTTTCCCTTGGCTGATGAAGGCAGTAGACAACCGCACAGTCGTGATGGGGTTCAAAGTGGCTGGTGCCAAAGCAAACGGGGACATCGTTGGGGTCATCCCTAAAGTGGCCGAAGTGATCATGGATAGAATGGATAAGGATCCTGTCGCATTTAATCTGACGATAGGGCTGGATAAAAAGCGTGTTGTAACAGCTGGTGGGTTTAGCATAGAAGTGCATAGAAACTCTCCAGACATTTATGTCCAGATTTTGTGCCATAGGAACATTACTTTCAATGTCTCCATTTACTTGGGACTCAATTTTAGCTACCCCCCGGTTGTGTCTTACACTGCTTTCTCTGACAAGCCTCCTACCCCGCAGAAAAGGGGGACTAATAGCGAATGTGCAATTAAGGCTCCATATGTCATTTGCCTTCCACGAGCCTTGCTGTGGTCTCAGGTCCTAGCCAGAGCTGCAAGTAAGTGGAACGTTTCCGTGGTCCTAAGAGCTCCACCCTTGGTGAGAAGGCAGACCACCAAGGTAGTTCGCCTTGTGGTTTTTACTGCAAGCTGCCGAGATCTGGGTCACCTTCCAAACTTTGAACCCTCCGGAGAGACCTGCCAGCTTGGCCCTCGGACCAGATTGTCCAAACTCCACTGTGTCTGTGGAGCAAACCCCAAGAAGGCTCAGCGCCAGTTATCAAAGCCGCCTAAACCTGAAGTCAGATTTGTGGGTGGCACCTTTGTTATTTATCCCAATCCTTTGGACATCAAGAAAGTACTCTTAGCAGATTTTGACACAAATCCAGTGACGGTTTTGACTGTTTTTTTCATTTTTGCCGGCTACATCTTCTGTTCATCCTGGGCCATAATTAGAGATAAAGATGACATGAGGAGAAAGAACAAAATCTTTGTCTTGCCAGATAATGACCCTTATCACAGGATGCACTATCTGGTCACCATCTATACCGGAAGTCGCTTGGGATCCGGAACCACGGCGGATGTTTTTCTTGAACTGGTTGGGAAGGATGGCTACAGCGACATCCATCGTATGAAGCACCCCAAATTCCCAACCCAGTATCGTGCAGCTGTTGATACTTTTCTTTTAAGTACAAGGTATGACATAGGGGATATTTATTGCCTTCACATCTGGCACAATAACGTTGGTTCTTCCCCAAACTGGTACTTAAGCAGAGTCAAGGTATTTAACGTGGACACTCAAAAATCGTGGCTGTTCATATGTAGGCAGTGGCTAGGCCTCGGCAAGGCGGATGGCAAAATAGAGAGATACATTTTTTCTTCAAATCTGAAATCAAGGTTAGAGAAAATGGATTTCTTTTTGATAAGCCTGGCTAGAGACTTAGAAGATAATCATCTCTGGCTTTCCATATTTTCTCAAGTGGTCACTGGTAGTTTCAACAGGGTGCAAAGAGTGTCTTGTTGCCTGGCTATCATGCTTTCAACTTTGCTCCTGAACATCATGTTCTTCAGTGGTCAGGAAGAAGAAGGAGTCATCTCACTAAAATTCCGGATTATAAGGTCCATGTATATCGGGTTCTTCAGTGCTCTGTGTTGTGTTCCTTTACAGGTGACCATGACTGTCTTGTTTAGATACTCCCAGGACAAGCCTTCCGACGACAAGGATGATATGGTGCCTGACTACAGTCCCTCATCCTCAGAAACAAGTGAGGAAGGCGATGAGAGCTCCTCCTCGTCTACTACTGATGAAGAGGATGAGACCAAAGTAGGGGGAAGCTCAGCTAATGTCCCAGAAAAGGAGCCCCTTAAAATTAGTACCAAAAAAAGGTTGATTACGCTGATCAAGGTGTTCACTCGAAAGCCACAGTTTGCTTGGTGGTGGAGATACGTCGCCTGGGTCATTGTTTTTTTCATGTCTTTCGTCTCCGCCGTGTTCATCATCTTGTATGGCCTCACCTACGGCTACAGCGCCTCCACAGAATGGTTCATAGCGTCCATGACGTCATTTTTTGAGAGCGTCTTTCTGCTGCAAACCCTAAAGATGGTCCTCATCTCCGGGGTGAGCACCATTAGCCTGAAGTACTGCAAGAACATCTCCTGGATATCGTCAGAGCAATACCAGAAGATGAAGCTGCTCAGAGTGAACATCGATCCCAGGGACGTCCGAAAGATCCACCACGAACTGACGAGGATTAGGCAGAGCAGGGAATATGAGCCTTTGGAGGAGGACGAAGTCGTCATCTTAAGGAAAAAAGTACGAGCACAACACCTAGCATTTGTTTTCATAAAGGACATCATTTGTCATCTCATCTTTGCCTCTTGTGTTTTAACTGTGGCTTACTCTACTGTGCCCACCGTTTCATTTTATCACAATAAAGTGATCCATGATAAATTTTCCCTTGGTCTGTCCAAAGTAACAAAGCTCGAGGACATTTACGTTTGGATGAGTGACACTTTTGTACCATTGATACACAATGTCTATCAGCCCACCTACCTTTCAGACTCCTGGTCCAAAATCCTTGGTTTGCCCAGAATGAGGCAGGTGAGAGGACTGCATCTTGAAATGCCATGTTTTCCTCCAGGCCACTTTGCAAACAATTACCTGATTGGCCAAAAACCCTGTCACTATGATTTTGCTGATGACCCAGAAGATCAAAAGCACTACCTTGGGTCATGGGCCAACCCAATCAAGAAGTCCGTCTCCAGTCACATTGCCAATTTTCAAGGGTTCACGTATCAGTCAGATATTGACCAATGGGAGTATAAATCTTATGGCATGGTTAATTCATATGGCCCAGGAGGATATTCATTTTATTTTTTTCCAGGAGAACAACGACCGAATACAACAATAAGATTGGAAGATCTGCAAAGCAACACGTGGCTTGATAAACGGACCCGGGCTCTAATTTTTGAGCTGACAACCTTTACTCCAGATGTGGAGCTGTACTGCAGTGTCACCGTCATTTTTGAGTCTACCAACGTGGGCATTATTAGTTCAACTTTGTCAGTTCATTCGTATAAGCTCTCTAAATTCCAGTATGAAACCACATCTCGGATGGTGGTTTATGGAATCATGATCTACATTCTTGTGTTCTACTTAGCGGATGAATTTCATATGTTACGTCAGGAAAGGATAGGTTATCTCCAAACAGCGACAAATTTAAATAATTTTGCCATAAAGACTATCTGTATGTTTTTTATATTACTCATTGCCCTGAAATTCAAGATGGCATTTACCTTGCTGGAGTTTTATCTGCTTAATCCAGAAGAATTTGTCCCCTTCCAGGTTGTATCTCAAATTGACCAACTCTACAGGATGGTGGCAGGCATTTTAGGTTTCCTCCTGGTGCTGAAACCCTACCGATATTTCAGGTTCTTGTACAAAGTGCGTCTTGCAGAACAAACCATGTCAGCAGTTTTCCCCGTGTTCCTTCATTTGACAGGCCTCGCCATTCTGCTCTTTTTCACCTTCGTGTCCTTTGGCTATCTCATATTTGGTCAGTATGAGTGGACGTTCTGTACTTGGCTTTACTCTCTGCAGACCGTCGTTTCCTACTGCTTTTCAGGATTCAGGCAGATGGATGTTGCATCGAGATGGTGGCTTACAATATTTTTCCGAGCTTCATTTCTATTTGCAATGATGTTCATCTTCGTCAATTTATGGAGAAGTCTGTTAATATCAACTTACTCATCCATGAAACAGACCGTCTACGAGCAACATTCGGATGAGGCGGAAGCCATAAACTTTTTGTATTTGAAGTTGAGAAGCGTATGGCGTAATTTAACCCGCCAGCCGGACACTGGAGAGGATCAAGCCAATGTTACCATCTTCGGGAAATCGGTAGTTAAGGGTGCTCAACAGCCGGGGCTGAAATACAGTAAAATAGAAGGCAAGAAAATGGTTTTTCTTACCGTTTGAGAAAGGCTTCAGTAAAAAGCAGGTACATTTTTTAACTGCTTCTGTCCCAAAAAGTTTTCAGTTTCAAAAGGTTACCTTGCAACTATCTCCGTCTTTGATGCAATCCTCAGATTATTATTTTTCCTGTAACAACAAGCAGCCCATTCCTTCTTACACATTGCCATGTTTTTTTTAAAACTGTTCTGTTCTATATTCCAGTTATTATTCTAATAAACAATCTATTTAAACCATGGGCTTTTTCAAGTGTTTTTTGGGGGGGAGGGGATTAGTAAGACTAGACAATTCTGCCATTGCAGCAAATTCTATTTGTATTGCATTTGCAATCAGATTGAAAAAATAAAATCAAATAACGAACTAATAAGTCAGCGCAAGACAAGAGAACTGATAGTGTGCTACCACTTTTCTAGTTTTTAGCCTGCTATTTCTAAAATCATTGCCAGTATTTTGTGTGATTGTAAAAGTTCTGATATAGTTGTAGTTAAAAAAAAGTTAGCTCTTGAAGTTGTGTAATCAAAAATGTAGGACCCAGAGCAAATAAGGCTCACGGCAATATTTATTCACCGAACAGTGTGCACTATAGAACTTCCTGACAGAGAAGGAATTGGGGAGGGGGATTCCTATAGACCAGGGGTAGGCAACCTTGGCTCTTTTATGACTGGTGGACTTCAACTCCCAGAATTCCTGAGCCAGCATGGCTCAGCATGGAAACCTCTCCCTTTCCCCTCATCATGGCTGGCTCAGGAATTCTGGGAGTTGAAGTCCATGAATCATAAAAGAACCAAGGTTGCCTACCCCTGCTATAGACAAAACCAGACACTTGAAGGTTGCCTTTTTTAATGTGCCAATTAGTACGCATTCTTTCTGTGTTTCTCTTTTGCTAACATGCTCCTACTCCTTGAAGAATTTGTTTTGCTCACCAAATTTACACCCACAATCTTCCACAAAATACCCATCAAATGCTACCAATAGATATGGCCATTATAACATGAGGACATAGCATAGTATTTCCAGTATTTGGACTTTGTAATTGTAGAAGTCCGAATCAAATGGGTTAAATTAACGCAAGCAGTTGAAATATACTTCACTATTTTTATTTTATAATTACTGCTCTCAATTTTTCCCAAATTACTTGGTTTGCTTTGTTTGAAGTTGGCCATTAAAACATGGACCGGAATTTTGGTGGCCATATTGAAAGTGGAAATGGGCCACCCAGGGCAACCGAAGAAAGATTCTAGAATCCATTTGCTCACTTCCTCCTGTTGGGATCTCTAAGGTTGCTAAGCAACAGCAACTGCCATGCCTGGCCCTACCGAAGCCGTTTTCTTCCTTGCGAGAATCCTGCCGTTCCTTTGGCCTCTGCTCTCCCTCTCCTGCTGGTCCGGTGGCTGCTCCAGCACCTTGGCAGCACAGCTTCATCTAATGCCACCACCGCTGTCGGTCACCTGCGCCAAGCCTGAGAACCGTGTCTATCAACAACAGGACCACCCTTTCCAGGTCTCGTGTCTTTGGGACAGATATGTGGTGTTGCACTACTCAAAGGCCCCCAGACAAAACCCCCAGGGGGGAGGGGCAGAGTCTCCAGTGCCCCCTCTCTGCCACTGGTATCGGGATGCCATCCTGGCCAACCAGACTACTTCCTGGACAGGCGAATTGATGCTCGGTCCAGGCCTGCCACGGGAAGGTCCCCATCCACCTTGGGCTAGTACTCAGATCTCTGTGCAGTGCACCTCCGTTTCATGCTTGGCTCCCTTGTGTTTGTATCACAACCTGAGCATTGAGGTTGTGGGGCAAGATATTCATCTCTTCCTGCTGCAGCCTCACCTACTTCCCATTCTGGAGAGGCAGCCGGTGCGCTTGGGCTGGTGTGCACGCCTCAAGAGTTCGGCCTGGCGCTACCACTTCAAGAGCCATGGGGGTCATCCTGAGGACCTCCTCATTCCCACCAACCAGCACAATGAGACCCTCCTACTTAGTGACTACCCCAGTGCAGAATTGTACCAGCTCTGCATGTCTTACTATAGCTACCACTTGACTGTGCAGTACCCACTCCGTGGATCGTACGTCGCTTCGATCAGCTATCAGCCGGGACCCCAGAGTAGCCTCAGCCTGGATTTCTTTGTGGAGCCTGCTCTGCTGTTTGTTTTCGGGGTAACCTCCCAGTTGCAGAGACGGTCACAGGGGGCCCTGAGCCTTTCCTGGAACCTGCAGCAGCTCAGCCCAGAAATAGTAGCCTACCAACTCCTGGACACACAGGGATACCCAGAGTGGTCCCATTCCTATGATTACAACCCGTTTGGTCTGCACAGCCATTTCTGTACTGTGCCCACCTCACACCAGACCAAGGAAACAGTTGTGGCCAGTGTGTACTTCCGTACCAGCCAGAGGGTAGCAGAGAGAGTAAGAGGAAGACTTGATTTCTCAAACAGGACCTTAATTTTCAGAACAAGCAGGACCAGCTCAATTTCCATAAGACTCAACCTACAGGAAAACACAATTAGCACTTACATTTTTAGCCGTGCCCAAGGCCTCTACTACTCCACCCAAAAGGGCAACTTGACCAACGGCCTTGCTGAGAATGCCAGCCTCTGCTATGTACTTTACCAGCAAGCGGGCCTGTCTTACCTGATTACGGTTAAATTTGTGCAGCTGCAGTTATTTAGATTCAGCCTGGATATTTATCTGAATCGGAAAGAGGCTCTGTTCCAAAGTCTAGGGGAAAAGGAGATGGACATTTATGTCTTCAACAGCACTTCTCCTGACAATAGTTTGGCCTATGTCGTGTGGTTCATCCCTGCGCAGCATCCACTTCTGCAGTGTGAGTGGGGTTTCAGTCTGCAAGTGTTCGATCCCACGGGCAGGCGTCTGGTGAAAAACAACAGTTTTGCCTACGTTGATCAGACCCCAAATGCAGTCCATTTCCTTCCTGACTCTGCCTCCGCTTTCAATCCTGCCTCGTATGCAGGATTTGTTGCCAGCGTGAAATGCATAGAGAGTGCAAAAATTCCTATAGTATTCACGGCAAGGTTTAATATTTACGCGTTGAAAGTCATAGAATCCCAACTTGCTTGCCAGCAAAAAACGTGCACCATTCCCAAAGTTAGGATCCACCGGGCTGTTAATACCAAACACACCCTGTATTACACACAGGGGAGTGAATTTACTCTTGCGGCAGACATGCGAGTCAGTTGTCCAGGCCCCAAAGCAACTAAAGTTAGCTGGAACATCTATAAAGTGTCTAATCTGTCAGATACACCAGACTGGTCAAAGCCTTTTAATCCACCTGGCATTGAAGGAAGACATTTCATCACAATAAAAGTCCCTTGCTCCAGCTTGGATACTGGCCTGTATCTTTTTAATTTTACTGTGCAATTAATTTCATCCACTTTCCTCCAGAAGATGGAGCGCTCGGATGCAGTCTTGGTTGAAGTTGGGACGGATCGATGGGGTGTTGTCATCGATGGAGGCCACTTTCGGTCTGTTGGATTTTCTGACCGGTGGATTCTAAAAGGATCTGTCTTGTCTAATGGTGAGCTGGTCAGTCTGTCTCAGGGACTGTCCTATACTTGGTATTGCACGAAACAGGAAACCGACTATACATCGATGACCCTCAGCAGAGATGGGAAATGTTATCCAGATCAGGTTGATTTGAAGTGGACCACATCCTCTGATTCAGTTCAGATGGTACTTCCTGAAACTCTTCAAGCCAATAATACATACCTTTTTCTCCTGGTAGTTCAAAACGGTAGCAGGATAGCCCATGCTCAGCAAACCATACATGTGGAGGCTCGCGGTGCCCTCATTCTGAACATTGCATGCACTGAAAATTGTGGAACTTCAGTAATTTCAACACAAAGATTTTCTCTGTCTGGTAAATGTGGGAACTGCAGGGAAATCAAATCCTGGTACTACTGGTCACTGCGCTCGGCCCAGTCCAATGAAATCAAATTTGACTGGTCTTCCAAAACAACTACTGGAAGATCCAGCTCATATCTACATTTCAAAGCCTTTGCTTTGGTCTCCATTGCAGAAGAGTCCTATATTTTGAGCCTAAAAGTCATCACCAAAGAGGGACAGTCCTCTATCTGTGAATATTCTTTTTATGTCAATGCTCCACCACAGATAGGAAAATGTGTCCTTAATCCAAGGGTAGGGACAGCTTTTCTAACAAAATTCATTATCCAGTGCAATGGATTTGAAGACAGAAATTGGCCTCTTGCCTATAAAGTAATAGCAGCGTCAGATGAAATTAAAATTAGTTCTATATCCTCAATTCAAAATAATACTTTGGGGATAATCATCTATGCTGGACATGAATCCAAAACTCCCTGGTCTTTCCTCCCTCCTGGCAGACCATCACAGAGCTCCGCTTTGACTATATACGTTCAGGTTTTCGATGCCCTTGGAGCATCTTCTCAAGTCACTTTGCAAGCAACGGTGCTTGATCCAAGACAACCAAAGGCCAATGCTCCCCTCCATCAGCAGCTGCATGATTTGATCAATGGATCAAGTGCCCCTGTGGCCAAGTTGCTCGTCACCAAGGATTACTTGAATGTAGGCTATATTGTATACATGGTGGCCTCAGCCGTAAACCATATTGAAGCTTCACCCTCCAATCAGGTTCCTAAAGCAGATTTGCGTCAACGCCTCCTCAATATAACCACAAGGATTCCTAGTAATAGTATCCGGGAAATCAATCAGGTGATTCTAAGCATTAGTCAAGCAACGCGTGAAATTGCTGAAGTCACTAAAGCATCCCAGCTGCTTGCAGTAAGAAAATTAAAAACAGTCAGCGAAGCTCTGAGAAGACACAGGGATCAAGGTTTAGGCTCAAGGGAAGCTGAGATTTTTAGCAATGGGATTCTCACAGGATTGTCCAATATCTTGGGGGCTTCCCTCTTGAATCACAGAAATCCTAATGTGGGTGCCATTAAAGAAGTTATTTCTGTGACAGAAATATTAGCAGATCTCATTCTACAAGGCAAAGTCCCTGGTGGGCATGAAACTAAAATGGCAGCCCAGAACTGGACCATCCGCCTTTGGAAAGACAAAACATGGGACGTTTCTGAAACTTTCTCAAAGAGGAAGCAATGTAGGAACTGCTTTTATCCAACACTGAAGCAGAGATCTCATGTGGAGCTGGAAGAAGAGAATGTCATTTCCACTGTTCTTTATGAATTTGAACAGAATCCTTTCCCTTGGCTGACTTTTGCTGACAATATTGGCACAACGGTGACAGGGTTCAAAATGGTGGGGATCGATTCTAAGGGGGACCCAACCAGCATCGCCCCTGATGTGTTTGAAATGATCTTGACTAGAAAAGACAAGGCCATCTTTGACCTGACTATAGGGCCAGATAAAAAACTTCCTAAAACAACGGGTGGCTTCAACTTGGACATTAAAAGAAACTCCAGTGACATTTTTATCCAACTCGTGCCCAAAATGAAAGTTACTTTCCAGGTATTTATCTACCTAGGTGTCAATTTGAGCCATCCCCCCTTAGTTTTATATAATGCTTCTCACTTAGGTCCTCCAACAGTCATCCAGAAGGATACAACTATCACTGGGTGTGCTATCAAAGTCCCATACATCCTTTGCCTTCCAAAGTCATTACTTTGGTCTCCAGCCTATAATGGGGGAGCAGACACGCTCAAACTTTCCATTGTCCTGCAGTTGCATCCAATTGTGAGAGGCAAAACCGCAACGTTTGTCCGCATCGCTGTCTTTGCAGCAGGCTGTTTGGCTCTTGAAGGCGTGCAGGATCGGTGGAAAGACGAAAGCTGCAGCCTTGGGCCTCAGACCAGCTGGTCGAAAATCCACTGTGTCTGCAAAGCCCAAAAACACAGCCCAAAGTCAACTAGATTCAGTCCAAGAGGGGCCTCAGGAGCCAGAATCCGATTTTTCGCTGGCAAGGTACTTTTATTTCCCAATCAAGTTGACATGAAAATGTTCCTTTTACAACCAACAGGAGAGAATCCTGTCCCGGGGCTGATTGTGTTTGCTGTTTTTCTAATCTACATTTTCTTGGCTGTCTGGGTGAGAATAAAAGACAGAACTGATATTGAAGAGCAGATCATAGATTTGCCAGATAACGACCCCTTTCACACCAGGAGATACCTCGTGACCATCTATACTGGGAGCCGCCCAAGGGCAGGGACCAACGCCGATGTGTTCATCGACCTGGTTGGCCAGAACGGGTCAAGTGATGTGCACCTCTTAAAGCATCCGGCATTTCCAAAGATCCTTCAGAACAGCTGCGTCGATACTTTCATGCTAACTACCGAGAAAGATTTGGGAGACCTTGTCTCTATCCACATCTGGCACAATTATTGTGGCTTCGGTCCGAACTGGTACTTGAGCCGAATCAAAGTCCTGAACGTAGACACAAACAAGTCATGGCTGTTTATGTGTAGAAGGTGGTTGGCCCTTGGCAGGAATAAGTACCAAATAGAATGGACTTTTGAGGTCACTGATCCACAAGTGCCCATCAGCAGAATTGATTATCTATTGATAATGTTTAGCTATTGCTTGTTCCATGATCACCTCTGGTTCTCCATCTTTGTTCGCAGCCTTGACCACTCTTGGACCAGATTTCAGAGGCTCTCCTGCTGCTTGGCGATATTTTTAACCTCCCTGCTGATCAACACGATAATCTTCAACACTAAGAAAGAAGAACAAGTCTACCTCCTAGAACTGCAGTATTTGAGATCCGTGAGAGCTGGCGTTCTCAGTGCCCTCATCTCCATTCCAGTGGGATGGATTGCAGTGAGCTCATTTAAGTACTCCACGAAGGGGTCTTCTCAGTGTAACATCGCTCAGGGTCAGGGAAAGGAAAGTTTCACTTGCTTGCCTGAAAGACTTCCTAAGGCAGGGACCCAAATTTCAGAGATAACGTCAGAGCAGTTTTCAGCCACAGATAACAATTTTAGTAATAATTACGCAACAGAAAAGAAAGCAACTTTGGGTAAAACTCAGAAATTGCAATGGCACAGATGTTTGTCTTGCAGCGCGTGGTTCTTTGTCTTCCTCATATCTGGGGTAGCATCAATTTTCATCACATTCATTGGCCTATCTTTTGATAACAAAACATCCTCTGAATGGTTAATAGCTGCTCTGATCTCGTTCTGTCTCCACGTGAGCTTCTTTGAGACCTTACAAATTGTTATTTCCTCAAGCTGGAATATCTGTTTGGAAAAATACTGCGCAAACATCCCATGGCAAAGCTATCGAGATATGAAGTACGAACCAAGAACGATGGAAGCTGATGAGATGGTGAAGTTGCACGATGACCTTGTTCAAGTCAGAGCTTCCAAGAAATACCAACCGATCAAAGAGGAAGACGTTACAGCCCTGCAAAAGAAGCAGATGATTCAATATCTAGCTTACAAATACGTAAAGGACATGATCTGCCACTTTATCTTCTTGACTTTAATTTTTACAATCTCGCATCCAATAGACGTTACTACAGCCTTCTTTTACAACAGAGCCATGTCTAGAAAATTTTCTCCTAATTTACCTGATCAGAATGGAGTACAGGATGTTTACAGGTGGGTAAACAACAAATTTCTGCCACTGATACACAATCCCTATCACCCAAGCTATCTTCTGAACACCTGGTCCACAGTGCTGGGGTTGCCCAGAATGAGGCAAATAAGAAGGAAATCTGATGACAGATGTTTACTTTCTCATGAATTGAAAAACATATTTTTGCTGCATAATGTTAATTGCAAGAATAAATATGGATTTAGCCAAGAAGATCAAACTAACTACATGGGCTCCTGGTCATCTCCTACCAATGCCTCAGTTCCCAAGAACCATGCTGAGTTTCTAGGCTTCAGTTATGAGCCAAGTAATACCCAATGGGAGTACAACTCCTACGGACAATTAAATGAATATCCTTCCGGGGGATATACTTTTTATTTTTTCCCCGAAGAACCGCAAGTGAATTCAACAAAAAGGTTGGAAGCTTTGGAAACGAAAAGCTGGATTGACAACAAGACGTGGGCAGTGATTTTTGAATTAACAGCTTTTAACGTTGATGCCAATATGTTCTGCAGCGTTTCTGTCATCTTTGAACTTTCTTTACTCGGCCCTGTAAATGCCAGCGTCTCCGTGCATTCTTACAAACTCCCGTTTTTCACACATCAAAGCATGAGCCAGATCTTCTTCTTTTGTCTGACGATATACATACTCATTTTTTATATTGCTGACGAATGTCGCATGGTATACCGAGAACGACTGAGCTATTTTACCGTCGCTACCAACCTGATCAACTTTGGGATAAAGACCATCTGCATCGTCTTTCTGGTGGTGCTTGTGTGCAAATTCAAGCTTTCTTCTGACTTGGTGAAGTTTTACTTACTTCATTCCCAAGAGTTTATTCCATTCCATACAGCTTCCGAATTTGACAAGACAGTCAGAGGCGTTCTGGGGGTCTTGGTTTTTTTCCTGGTTCTGAAAACATATCGCTATGTCAGATTTCTGTATGATTTACGCTTAGCCCAAAAATCCCTCAGAACAGCCCTCCCCGGGATCATCAATATAGCTGTAATGGGTGGCATATTCTTCAATGCATATACGGCCCTTGGATACTTGGGGTTTGGCCAGCATGAATGGAACTTCCGTAGCATGGTGTATTCCTTCACAACTGTATTGTCTTATTGTGCCTTAGCATTTAGGAACACTGATTTTTTGTCTTCCAAACTTCTAGGGGGTTTTTTTTTAGGATCCTTTCTTCTGGTGATGATCTGCATTTTTGTCAATTTAAGTCAAGTCATCATCATGTCAGCTCACATGGACATGAAGGAAATTGTTTACAACGAGGCTTCCAATGAAGCAGAGGTAATGTATTTTATACTCCAGAAGATCTACAGAATGTGGTATTTTGCCAGCACCGGTACCTATACAAATGCAGAGACTGATTTTTTTAACACTGTACTGTATGGGAAATTTAAGAAACGTAGGAAACAGCTCTTGAGAAAACGGTTGGGAAGGAAGGAAATGCTCTATGTTGTTATTTGAGGAAAACAGTCAGAAGCAGGTGTTAATTATTTCCCTGGATTATTCTTTTGGATCATACTGAATTCCCAACCCATCGTCTATTCCCATTCCAGTTAGTCTTCCACTGCTTTGATTTAAAATGGCCATTCTGTTTTATTCTGGAAGCCCTACAGCAGATGAGTTCCTAGCTCTGGGCTAGTGACCACCTGATTTTAATCAGCAACAGGGTCGAATAACAGGAGATAGGAGTGAGGTCCTTGCTGGGAAGACATTCAGCTTGCTCAAAATCTGTTCAGAATGAGGACCTCCTAAACATCAGGCAGTAACTGTGGTCTGACCAACTCAGAAGAAGCAGAAGAAACCACAAGAAGGTTTACAAGAAAAAAAATGAGAAAACCCAGGTACATTTTTGGTCATTAGATCCTTCACTGGGGCCAATCCACTCTGTACCCCTTTTGGAAGGTCAACACAGTAGTGGAAAGTTCTCCATATCAAGATCAGCTGCTACAGAGAACCAAGGCACCACCACACAATGCCCTGTAGAATGTGCAGACATACATTGGATACCCAGAGAGTGAAATATTTACAGAAATATTTGCAGGGGAGATGGAGATGTAGCGATCAAGAAATTCAAGATGGTGGCTGAGACTATCTGATTGAAACCTGACCCCTTTTAACTCGCTTCCTGCCTGTGAGGCACATCAAAGAAAGGTGAAGCCTCTCACTTATGCTTTTGATCCCCTTTCTTACCAATACCCCCAGATGTATATCTCTTTTGGGGGATTAGGTTTCCAGAAATGCTATGCAGTTGGGGTACTTCCTTATTGACATCTTGAACTTTTTTCTCCTGACTGCCTTGCCTGGTTCCTATATTTCCTTTCTTTATCCTCATTTTCTTATCTTAGGAGACTTTCCCAGGACTGCCACTTTTTTGCACTTCTTATGTGATGTATGAAATCGAGTGAAGTGAAAGTTCTTTTTTAATCAGTCAGTTATAAGCATCTTTCTGTGTTAAAATGTCCGTTTATCTGAATAAATAACATAGTTTTGTTCAGTTCATTGATATTAACATTGCCTTTTCTTGTTATACCTTTCTGGAATATTTCCATTTTGATTTGATTTCGACCTCCCTATACAGTTTGGAATAGCAACAGTAATAGCACTTAGACTTATACACCGCTTCACAGTGCTTCACAGCCATCTCCAAGCGGTTTACAGAGTCAGCATCTTGCCCCCAACAATCTGGGTCCTCATGTTACTGACCTCGGAAAGACGGAAGGCTGGGTCAACCTTGAAGTGGTAAGAATCAAACTGCTGACAGTCGGCATAATTAGCCTGCAATACTGCATTCTCACCACTGCGCCACCATTGCTCTTGGTATAGAGCAGAGTTTCTCAACCTCAGTAATTTTAAGAGGTGGGGACTTCAACTCCTGGAATTCTGCAACCAGCACGCTGGCTGGAGAATTCTGGGAATTGAGCACCACGCATTTTAAATGTTTCTGAGGTTGAGAGACACCGGAATATAGAATACTAGAGTTGGAAAGGACCTTTGAGGTCTTCTAGTCCAACCCTCTGCTCAAACAAGAGACCCTATATTAGCCTGGACAAAGGGCTGTCCGATCTCTTCTTAAAAATCTCCAGTGGTGGAGCACCCACAGCTTCAGGAAGCAAGCCCTTCTGGAGCCTCCAGCCACTTAAACATCTTCGTTGCTCTTCTCTGCACTCTTTCTAGAGTCTCAACATCTTTTTTTGACCAAAACTAGATACAATATTCCAAGCATGATTTTTTTTTTTAACTTTACAACTTTTGAATCATATTTGTTTCCCCAAGTGTTGACAAGTTGGAAGTGTCAAGCTTCCAGAGCACCTTTTTTTCATAAGGGATGGATGAATCTTCAGAGAAACGGCTCCTGTTGGCTACTCTGAATGGGGCTTCAGAAACCCTATGGCATAATTGCAGCCCATCATATTTTTAATATATTCATACAAAGTTCTCAATGGCAGAGAAGTTGTTGGTCATAAATTTATAAAGAGCAGCTGAAATGGAGCTAGACTCTAAAAAAAATATTATTGTACTAACTTCATGTGGACGGTTAAGGGAACCTTTGAAGACTCCAGTTTCATCATTTCTCTGACCTCTGCATGCATGGATCTTTCTGAACCAATAATCTCAGGTTATCTGATCAGGTCATAAGTGGTCCTAGATTGATTTCATGGGAATAAATATTGGCATTACCGGATTTATTTATTTATTTATTTATTTATTTATTTATTTTTCCCATTTATACCCCGCCCTTCTCCCGAGGGACTCAGGGCGGCTTACAGGTAAATAAAAACAGTATAATACAATAAATATCTCTAAAAGCCAAATTAAAATATATATTAAATGACCTGTATTAAATTTAATATTATAAAATCCCTTTAAAATCCCTATAAAATCCCCCCCTAGTATGGTTTAAAGGGATGTTATGTTTAAAAAATACCATTTGAAAAAAAAAATCTTAAAATATCAATATCTAGCATACTGATGTAAAGCACATAATTCTGATGTTGATGATAATAATAATTTCTTCAACAATAAACATTCTTGTGACTGTTTCTCAGCACGTTGGGAAAAACTCTGCCATGGGTCCTGAGGAATTCCTGCCACTTAGAGCAGTGTTTCTCAACCTTGCCCACTTTAAGATGGGTGGACTTCAACTCCCAGAATTCTTCAGCCAGCACTTTTAGTCCACACATCTTAAAAGGTCGGGAAACGCTGACACGGAGCTACATAATCAAAGGGTGGTCAGAATCACAACCTAACGGGACTCCAACAGAGGTTGCCCAGGTGCCACGTTCTAGAATCCACCCAGTCATTCCATCTGCAGCAGTTAAGGCCGTTGATCCAAGCCTTTCCAGATGTGTTTCTTCTCCACGTTTAGGGTTTATTTCCCATGGGCAGTAATCGTGCCCCTTTCTTTATGCCTGCCCCCATCACTGGTGACATCTAACCACACCTATTGGCCGGAAGAAGACAAACCCCAGACCTCGTCTGCATGGGACACTAACGGTGAGGATGGCTCATTCAGAGTTGTAGAGCTTCTTTCAAGAACCTGGAAGCAACTGAGAGATGGGTTTTCTCTACAGCATCGTTGGGTTTGGAGATCCATTTTGAGGCATAATATGCTTCCGTGCTCGGGACATGTGGCGTTGGAACTAGTCTTTGAAGGATGTGACATCCGTTTTTCTTCAACCTCCACCCACATCACAATCCAGGGTGTCTCCTGTTCCTACGGTGTGCCTTGTCATCTTCACCAACGTCTGAGAATTAAATTGTTTTGCCAAGATGTTCCTCTGTTCCTGCTCTGGCCATCCACAATCCCCAAACATGACTGGAAACAAATGTGGCTAGGCTGCTGTGCATGCCTTGGTAAAACAAGATGGTGCCATCATTACAGTTATAGACGGGGTGGCCCTCCAGCCCTTTTCCTTCTCATCGGCCATCATCCAAATTCTTCACCATGTAACCACTACTGTGATGGTTGGCTGCCCCACAGGTGCTCCTCCTATTTCAGGTATTGTCAGATTGCACACTGCACCCACCAAGGACTGTCCCTTCCTTCCTTCCATATCAGGCAAGGCCCTTTGGTCAGGCCTAATTTGGACATGCAGGTAGAACCCATCGTATTGCATCTTTACAGTGCCCATTCCAAATTACTCCGCATCCCTCATAGGACTATCAATTTATTCTGGAATGTCTCCTCAGCCAACTCCCAACGAAAGACCTACAGCCTGGTGGATGCTCACAGCGGACGGTTCTGGTCTACCATATTCAATCCATATGCTTTACGGAATAATTACTCCATTGCTCCTAGTCCGCCATCTTTCGGGAACAAAGTTGTGGCTCGTTTCTCTTTGGTTCTTGAAGAGGCAGCCTCTGGAGATTTGAGTGGGGCATTAGATTTCTCAGGTGCCATTTTAGGTCTAAGGATCAGGAATCAGCCTCTGGCTTATCTTACTCTCAGAGACTCACGGAAAATCAAGGCAGACACCTATTTTTTTACCCCCAGACAGGGGTTCTCCTATCTTATCAAAGGCTCTTCTAATGACTTGCACATTCCTTCCCGCATTTACTATCTTTTTTACCAACAGCACGGTCTCTCTTACTTAATCACCATTGAATTTGTCCACTGGTGCTGCTACAGATTCAGCATCCATCTGTATCTTAACCAAAAAGGAGTCCCTTTGAAGTCTTATTCAGAGAAAGATGTAGAAATTCACATTTTCAACAGTGGCCCTGCGTTTGTGCCAGGTTCGGTCTATGTCGCTTGGTTCATTCCCCTGCAGAACCCATTATTACAGCATAAGTGGACCTTCAACCTACAATGTTTGGATGTAGAGAAGGAAGCTCTTCTTTGGAATGCTACTTACAGTTACAGAGATCGTGTCAAAAATGCTGCCTGTTTTATATCTGACCTTCCTCTTAACCCTGCTTTATATGCAGGCTTCGTAGCACAAGTCAACTGCAGACGAATCGGCCCAATACATATCCTTTTAGAAACCAGAGTCAGTACTTATACCTCAAAGGCCCTGAAGTCTACAGTGGATTGCCTTCCAAGATTCTGTTTCCTTAAAAGAGTAAAAATCCAGGAATCTCATGATACTAATCTTGTTTTAAATTACAGTAAAAATGACCCATTCACTCTCTCAGCTGATATTGAGGTGAATTGTTCAGAACCGAGGCAAACACATACAGCCTGGAGAATCTATAAAGTTCCAGATATGAAGACCGGTCCAGACTGGTCAAAACCTTTGAATCCTTCTGGAATTGGGAAAAATGATCTTTCAACCTTAAACATTCCTGCTGGTAGCCTAGATGAAGGCTTGTATTTATTCAATTTGACCATAACATTAATCACGGGGGACACTTTAGAGAAAGTAGAGGATTCCGATTCAGTATTTGTGAAGATTAGACCCAACAGACTTTGGGCGGTTATTGCTGGAGGTGATTTGCAGACAGTCGGATTTTCTGACCAGTGGATTCTGGATGGGTCTGCCTCTTCTGATCCGGATGCCCCCCAACCCTTTCAAGGCCTCACCTTCACTTGGTACTGCTCCAAACAAAAAGCAGACTATGTTTCTATGACTTTGAGCGAGACTGGGAAGTGCCGCCCAGATCAGGCAGATCTGAAGTGGACTGCTTCTTCAGAGGCCGTGCAAACAGTTCTGCCTCGAACACTTCAAGAGAAGGCCACCTACTACTTTCTCCTGGTGGTTCATAAAGGAAGGAGACAGGCTCAGGCTGAGCAAAGGGTCCATGTGCAGCCTGATGCTTGGCTAGCACTGAACATCACCTGCCTTGAGAACTGTGGAAGATCTGTGAATCCCATGGAAAGATTTTGCCTGTTTGGCAAATGCCTAAATTGCAGGAGGTTTAATAAGCCTCGATTTCACTGGTCGCTTTTTTCGGGAAATTCCTCCGAGCTCCAGTTTGACTGGGCCTCCAGAACTTCAACAGGAAGAACCAATCCGTACCTCTGTATGAAACCGTTGAGCTTGATGCATATGGCAGAATCCTCCTTTAGACTTGTATTTAAAGTAAGCCTGGAGGGATATAAACCATTGCTCTATGTCTACTCATTTGTGGTAAATATACCTCCAGCACTTGGAAAGTGCAGCCTTAACCCTCCCACAGGAATAGCCTTTCTAACAAAATTCTCTGTTCACTGTAGTGGATTTAGAGATCAGCATTTGCCTCTTACTTATAAGGTCAAAGTGGCATTAGATGCAATGCAAGTGCCTATTAGAGAAAACAGTACTTTGGGCACCATTGTCTATTTTGGTGACCAATGCAAAAGTCCGCCCTCTTTTTTACCCATTGGTGTATCTTCTAAGCAATATCTCTTGACCTTATATGTCCAAATATATGATGATCTTGGTGCTTATTCCCAAATTACATTAACCACCACGGTGCACAGTCCACTGAAAGCCAAGGAACCAGAGGCTGCGTTAAAGGAATTGCATAGCTTAACCAGTGGAACATCCGCTCCCATCACATACTTTCTCAACAGCGGAAATTATTTTAGCGCGGGATATTTTGTCCACATGGTGGCTTCTACTTTAAATGATCTAGAAGTGCTTCCGAGACTTCATTCCTCTAAGACCAAACTGCGTGAAATCCTTTTAAATCATTTGGCTGGGATTCCAACAACAAATATAATGGAGGCAAATCACATGATCTCAAGTATTTTGCAGATAACCCAAGAAATTGGGGAAATGAACAGGAAGTCACAGCTTCTTGTGGTCCAAAAGCTCAAGGAGGTGACTGATAGGTTGAAAAGACATAACAGAGAAAAGGGGGGTTCTAAGGAGATCCATGATCTTGGAACTGCTATTCTTGCTGGGTTATCTAAAGTCTTGAAAGCTTCTCTGTTAAAAAACCCACAAAGCCACAGAGTTGTGGCTGGGGAAACCGTCTCTGCCACTGAAATTTTAGCAGACCTCCTTTTACAAGGCAAAGTCCCAGGAGAAAGTGAAACCACCATAGGAGCGGATGACTGGACCATCACATTAAGGAAAGAGGAAAAGCGTGATATTTCCAAAACTTTTGCTACGAAGAGAGACTGCCGAAACAATTGTTTCTATGCCAAAATGAAGCAAGTGGAATATGACCGGCTGCCCGATGACGCAGTAATTTCTACGGTACTTTATGACTTTGACAAGAGTCCATTTTTCGGGTTGCCATCTTCGGACGACATAAGCACAAGAGTGGGGGGGTTCAAAATGGCAGGAACTAAATCTAATGGCGAAGTGATTGAAATCGTGCCTGATGTGGTGGAAATGATCCTGACCAGAAATGAGGACACGACAGCTGTGTTTGAGATGATGGTGGAACGCAGCCAAAACTTCCCTGAAGCATCTGGAGGACTCAGTTTGGAAGTCCCTAGAAACTCCAAAGACATCTTAATCCAGATAGTGACAAAACTAAAGCTCACTTTCCAGGTTTTGATATACGTGGGTCTCAAACTTAGTCATCCTCCAATAGCTACTTTTAATGTTTCCCACAATAAGCCGGTGGTCTCAAAGACTAAGAATCCCACAGGTCATGATTGTGTATTTCAGAGGCCGTACGTTTTTTGCCTTTCACAAAAGTTACTCAAATCCGTATTCCAAGGCAGCAGAGCTGAAAAACGAAATGTTTCCATCATTTTCCGGTCTGGCCACTTTCTGCAGGGCCACAACAACTCAGGGAGACTTGACCTCGCGCTGTTTACAGCGGACTGCTTGTATCTGGATGATGTCCAAACACACTGGAGGCAAGACACATGTCATCTCGGACCTCAGACTACATGGCAAAAGCTACACTGTGTCTGCGCAGGCAAAAGACGCACTGCGAGGACCGTTGACCCACCAACAGGAAGAACCTCCATAGGAAACATCACATTTTTAGCAGGGAAGGTGACCGTCTATCCTGATCCAGCAGAGACGAGAAAGATCCAGCTGGCTCAAATCCAGAAAAACCCAGTGACAATCTTGACCGTAGTTTTCATTTTTCTTACCTATATCATGTTGGCTATTTGGGCAATGAGGAAAGATAAGGCTGATGTAGAAAGCAAAGCCCACACCATTGTCTTGCCTGACAACGACCCCTTTGATAAGGTTTGCTACTTGGTCACCATCTACACAGGCAGCCGCGTTGGGGCAGGAACCACAGCCACCATTTTCATCCAGTTGATAGGGGACCAAGCAGTCAGCGACGTCCACTGCTTGAGCCACCCTGAACACGTGCCTTTCCTCCGTGGGTCCATCAATACCTTCCTCCTGACTACTAAGAATGACCTGGGAGAAATTTATTGCCTTCAAGCTTGGCACGATAATGCCGGTTCTTCTCCTAACTGGTTCCTGAGTAGAGTCAAGGTGGAAAACATGTACACCAAGCAGTCTTGGATGTTCATGTGCCGAAAATGGTTTGCTCTGGAGAAGGACAATGGTCTAATCGAGAGGGTGTTTGTTGCGGTCCAGCCATCGGCCCCTTTAAAAAAAATGGATTTTTTTCTCATCAGCTTGGCCAAGGACCTTGCAGACAATCACTTATGGTTCTCCCTTTTTGCCCGCGTGTGCACGGGTTCTTTCAACAGACTTCAACGGCTGTCTTGCTGCTTAGCCACGGTCCTCTGCATCCTGCTAATCAACATGATGTTCTTCAAGGCTGACGAAGATCAGCAGATGCATCCAGGACAACTGCAGTATCTGAGACTTCTGATCATCGGTGTTCAGAGTGCCTTCATTTCGGTCCCTTTGCAGATGATTATAACAGCTCTGTTCAAATATTCGCAGAAGGAGCCTTCTGATCAGAAGGCCACTGAAACTCAGCAGAAAGTGTGTTCTAATGTAACGGCTGGAAATCTGAGGAACTGGAAAGAACTCTTGCAGAAATGTTACCTTCTAGAAACGGCTTCAAAATTCCCAGGGCCAGGTTTTCCAGACAACAGCTTTTCCGGTGCCTCCAATCCCCCAAACCTGGCAGAACAGAAAAATGTTAGGTGGCGGCAGAGAACAAAAATCCGTTACAACTGCACAATCCCAGAGGGGGATGCCAATATAATTTCAACAGAGGAGGAGGAGGAGGCTTCGCAAGCTGGCCATACCAACATCAATTTTAACAATAATTGTGCGGAGAAGGAGGCAGGCCACCAAACGAGGCCTCCCCATACTCCCAGCATGCTTTTCTTCAAAAGGCCCCAGGTCATATCTTGGTGGAACAGATACGCTTCGTGGATGCTGGTCTTGGTTATTTCTGCCGCGTCCTCTTTTTCTATCATATTATATGGCACGTCTCAGGACTATGAAACCTCTTTAGAATGGCTCGCAGCCTCCGCCATCTCGCTACTGGTCAGCATGTTCTTCCTTCAAACGCTGAACGTCCTTTTTTTTTCAGCCCTAAAATCGCTTCATCCCAATTCCAGTGAAAGCATCCCGTGGTCCATCAAGGAAACTTTCCTAGAGATTAAGCTGAACGGACCAAGTATGAATGCTGACGACATGCGAGAACTGCATTACGACCTCGTAAGACTGAGGGGCACCAAGCAGTACCAGCCTTTGGAAGAAGACGAGGTCACCATTTTTAAGAAAAGAGAGAAGATCCGACATCAAGCCTTTGTTTTCCTGAAGGACGTCATATGCCACTTCGTCTTTTTAATCCTTATTTTGAACATTGCCTACTCCATGGAAAACACCACGAGTTTTTACTACAATCAGGACATGAACTCAAAATTGTCTGAGGGGCTTTTCGAAGTCGGTAAAATAAAGGAGATTTATCTCTGGTTGAAGGAGGTCTTTTTGCAACTGATTCACAACGACCTGAAGCCAACCTTCCTGCCAGAGACCTGGTCCAAAATCCTGGGTTTACCCAAAATGCGGCAGATAAGAGCAAAGCATACTAAAAAAGAATGCTTCTATCCGCACAGTTTTGTAAATAAATTTGTGATTAGTAAAAGCCACTGTCTTCACAAATATGGCGCTGATGAAGAGGATCAGAGCGACTACCTCGGCTCATGGAAAAACCCAGCTAATAAATCTGCGGTGAATCATTTTAGCAATTTCACAGGATTCACCTACCACACAGTCAGAGATCCCTGGAGATACAATTCCTACGGAGAGCGAAATGTGTACGAAGCAGGAGGATATGCTTTCCATTTTTATCCAGAGGAGACTCTCTCTGAATCAGTGAAAGGACTGGAGTCTTTGGAAGAAAGCGACTGGCTTGATGAAAATTCTTGGGTGCTAATAGTCGAGATGACGACTTTTAATCCTGACGTGGACTTATTTTGCAGCATATCTGTGATCTTCGAACTTTCTCATTTAGGCCCCATTAACACAACTTTGTGGATCCACTCCTATAGACTCCCCATTTTCAAGCAGCTGGAACAAAGGGAGAAGTTTGTTTTCATCTTGGTGGGCTACATGCTGGTCTTTTACATCATTGATGAGTTTTGCGTGGTGGAGCAACAGAGACTCAACTACCTAAAAAACGTGTCCAATTTAATTAACTTTGGCATAAAAGCCGTGTGCTGTTTTTTCCTTCTGCAACTCGCCTTCAAGTTTAAGCTGGCTTCGAGCCTTATCGATCTCTATCTCCGTCAGCCGAACGAATTCATCCCCTTCCATAAAGTTTCTTTTGTCGATAAAACCTCGCGGGTCACTCTAGGGTTTTTGGCCTTCCTGATTGTCCTGAAAACTCTCAGGTACTCCCGTTTCTTTTACGACGTGCGCCTGGCCCAGAGGTCCATTCTGGCCGCCCTGCCAGGGATCTGCTCCATGGCTTTAGTAGTGGCAGTCTACTTCTTTGTCTATATGGCCTTCGGCTACCTTGTCTTTGGCCAGTATGAGTGGAACTACAACAAGATGACCCACTCGGCCCAGACCGTCTTCTCCTACTGTGTCTCGGCCTTCAAGGACACGGCTTTCAGATCCAACCGTGCCCTGGGTGGACTCTTCCTGGCCTCCTTCATGATGGTGATGATCTGCGTCTTGATCAACTTATTCCAAGCAGTGATCATGTCGGCCTACGAGGACATGAAGCAGCCGGTTTACGAAGAGCCTTCTGACGAAGCCGAAGTGGTCAATTTTCTCTTCCATAAAATCCGTCGAATATGGGCTTTCGTCACCTTTAGGCCTGTATCGACCACAGACACGGAGCTTTTTAATCGAGTTCTTTTTGGGCTTCCTGAGCGCAAAACCACGCATCACCTTGGACTCAAAGCCCGGAAAATAAATGGGCGGAAAATGGTGTATCTTGTCATCTGAGTCCTGGTTATAAAAAGGACAAAAAAGGGAAAAGGAATGAGGAAGAATGAGTTGCTCAAATCATGACTTGAATTTCTAAAATCCTGTTTCCAGGCTAGATTATCTTTGTTTATTCACAGCACAGTTTTCTGGAATAATTTTTCTTTATTACTGGCAAGCATACATGCAGCCAATCGGGATGAAAAAGGAATATACCTCAGTCTGATTTCTTCCATTTGCATGCCTGCCTGCCTTTGTCACCCTGGATATGGAGAAACAAAAATGATCAGGACCAAGACTTTTATGCAACTAAAAGTTTCAGAGGGATTTTCATAAACATTAGAGCACCTTACTGAAAAAAAACGATCACTTTCAAGATTAAACAACATTTTAAGTCTTTTTATTGTTCTGTTTTTATTCGTAACATTTTCAAAGCTGCTATTCCACGTTCTGCCTTAACCATAGAAATTGCACAATACATCGGTTGGCATCCATTGGCGGTGTCCACAAGGTGGGTAACAAATAAATAATAATAAATAAAGTGTGCGTGTGCACAAGTGTGTACAGGGAGCCCTCAACTTACGACCTTTCCTTTAGTGACCATTTGAAGTTACCACGGCACTGAAAAAACGGACAGGGCTGTTTTTCACACTAACGACCGTCGCAGCACCCCTTGGTGACAGAAATGATGGGCTCAGTTGTGGGTGCAAGTGGAGGACCACACGGCACGGGAAGAAGACCAGGACGTTTTCGGAAGGCCGCCTTTTCATAAAATGTCTGAGTCAGGAAAGGCACCATGGGGGCACTGCTGACTTCTGCCACCCTGGGCGATCCGGCTTCCACTCCGAGAGAGAGAGAGAGAGAGAGAGAGAGAGAGACAGAGGGTGCCTTGGCAGGCGGGCTTGTCCTCTTCTCACACTCTGACACACCTCTGCAAATCTTCCTGCCAGCACAGGGGGCGTTGCTTGCCCCAGTCCACCTCGTCGAGTCTTGGGATTACCTGGTGGTCTCCCATCCGAGGAAACCGCCGCAGGGTCAGCCCTGCTCCGCTGCTCCCTCGGGGGTCTCGGCGGGCGGACAAGCGGCCCTGGGCTGGAGTGGGGAGGCAGCTACGGGAGTCTTGCCTCGTCCCCTGAATGGATGGAGAAACCGACATTGATTTGCACGGGATTTCCTTGCGGCAAGTCCGTTTAATTGGACATCTGTGTGTGTGTGTGTGTGTGTGTGTGAGAGAGAGAGAGAGAGAGAGAGAGAGAGTGAGTGTGTACATCTCTGTGTGTGTGTGTGTGTGAGAGAGAGAGAGTGAGTGTGTACATCTCTGTGTGTGTGTGTGTGAGAGAGAGAGAGAGNGTACATCTCTGTGTGTGTGTGTGTGTGAGAGAGAGAGAGAGAGAGTGTACATCTCTCTGTGTGTGTGTGTGTGTGTGAGAGAGAGAGAGAGTGAGTGTGTACATCTCTGTGTGTGTGTGTGTGTGTGAGAGAGAGAGAGAGAGAGAGTGAGTGTGTGTATCTCTGTGTGTGTGTGTGTGTGAGCGAGAGAGGGAGGGAGTGGGTGTGTGTGTGTGTGTGTGTGTGTGAGAGAGAGAGAGAGAGAGAGTGAGTGTGTACATCTCTGTGTGTGTGTGTGTGTGAGAGAGAGAGAGAGTGAGTGTGTACATCTCTGTGTGTGTGTGTGTGAGAGAGAGAGAGAGAGTGAGTGTGTACATCTCTGTGTGTGTGTGTGTGTGTGAGAGAGAGAGAGAGAGAGAGAGAGTGAGTGTGAGTGTGTGTGTCTGCATGTGTGTGGGGTGTGTGTGTGTGTGTGTGTGTTTGGGAAGGAGGGGCCTATCGCACAACTGAAACACACCCCGCCCCCTCGAGGTCGCAGGGCTCCCAAAGCATCCTACGGCCCCTTTAAGGAGGGGCGGGGCAACGCAGGCGAACGTGCGACGTCGCCGCCGTGGGCGTGGCCAGGAAACAGGAAGAAGCTGCTGCTCGAGAGCCTTTCCCCCCCCCCTTCCCGGAGCCCGTTTCACGTGTGAACTTAAGCGGCCAGGTACGTTCCCGTGAAGGCGGCGCGGCGGCCCCCCTTTAAGGGAAAGCCGGCGCCCTGCAAGGCCGAGAAGCGGCTGCCTTATCCTGGGGGGGGTTTACTCCCGAGGAGGAAAAGTGCAGCCTCGAAAGGAGGGGAGCGGCGTTGACCTCTTTGGGGGGGGGTCTGGGGGCGGGGGGGGGTCTGCAATTGCACAGTGCACGAAGAAGCGCGGCGGTTTGGCGAAGGGCTGCTGCGTTGAAGCCGGCTCCTTCCCGGGGGCCCCAAGCCCAAGCCCCTCCCGCCTCCCCCGAAGGACCCCCCCCAAGCCGGGGGGGGGCTGTCCTCGGGCTCTTCTTCCTCTCTCTTCGGATTGTCTTAGGCAGGGGTCTTCCAACTTGGCCCTTTGATGACTTGTGGACTTCAACTCCCAGAATTCCTCAGCCAGCTTTGCTGGCTGAGGAATTCTGGGAGTTGAAGTCCACAAGTCATCAAAGGGCCAAGTTGGAAGACCCCAGGTCTTAAGGGGTGAGAAACCACCCCCACCCCCCGGCCGCCCTTCCCACCCAAGACCAGAGGAGACAGACCCACAGGATGGCAGAGTCGGAAGGGACCTTGGAGGTCCCCTGCATCAGCCTTTTAGCTTCATTTAACTTACTGATTTGACAATTACTCACAGGTTGTTTCACCGCTATGCTGAAAGCAAGAACAGAATTGAGACAATAAGTCCCCACTGCAACACCCAGAACAAAGTAGGAGGGGGAAAAAACCAGAGGAGGTATAGGTAGAGGATGTTTTGGGAAAAGCTCCCTTTTTAATAGCTTTGTCAAAGCCTCCAGAGAGGGGGCCAGCCTGATCTCAAGGGAGTAGTCTAGCTAAACTATTTGCACGGCCTCTAAGAAACCTTCAACTTTTGCTAGGGTTGCCAGGTCTGCTTCCAAAAAATAGCAGACAAGCGGAGGGGGGTTGGGTTTAAGTAGTAAAAAAAGTAGACTGTACAGCTTTAGATTACGTACCATTTCATCATAAAGCTTTTGAATAAAAAAAAATGTCCACTATTTTGTGGAAAAAAAATAGTGAACATAATGTGAAAAAAGTGGACTGTCCGCTCAAATAGTGGACACCTGGCAACCCTAACTTTTGCACTGGAGGTCCAGCATTTCTAGCCCGGTTCTTCCTTTGCGGATGTTCTCTTCTTGCCTGAGACACACCCTCAAACATTTCTGAGTTTGTCCTCTAGATGGCAGCAGCACCCCAGGTGAGCAAGACTATTTCTCCACCATTGATACCTTCAGTAACTGCAGGTGAGGCTGGCAACTGGGTTGTTAAGCGAAGAGGTTGCTAAGTGAAACGGCCACTGTGCTTGTAATTTCATTTCAGCTTTCCTTTGATTTTTGTTGTTGTTGTTAGTTGCGAAGTCGTGTCCGACCCCTCGCGACCCCATGGACCACGTTCCTCCGGGCCTTCCTGTCCTCTACCATCTTCTGGAGTCCATTGAAGCTCCCGCCTGCTGCTTCAGGGACTCCATCCAGCCACCTCCTTCTCTGTCGTCCCCTTCTTCTCTTGCCCTCCATCTTTCCCAGCATCAGGCTCTTCTACTCTATTCTACTCTACTTCATATTCTATTCTATTCTATTCTATTCTATTCTACTCTACTCTTGTTAGTTGCGAAGTCGTGTCCGACCCATCGCGACCCCATGGACAACGTTCCTCCAGGCCTTCCTGTCCTCTATCATCTTCTGGAGTTCATTTAAGTTCACGCCTACTGCTTCAGTGACTCCATCCAGACCACCTCATTCTCTGTCGTCCCCTTCTTCTCTTGCCCTCCATCTTTCCCAGCATCAGGCTCTTCTCCAGGGAGTCCTTCCTTCTCATTAGGTGGCCAAAGTATTTGAGTTTCAACTTCAGGATCTGGCCTTCCAAAGAGCAGTCGGGGTTGATCTCCTCTAGGACTGACTGGTTTGAACGCCTTGCAGTCCTCGCAGGAGTCTTCTCCAGCACCAGTTCAAAGGCCTCCATTCTTTGTTTCCTTTGATTTACAGACCTGCAAAGGTTGTAAATGTGATGACTGGTTGCAAAGTTACTTTTTCATTATTGTAACTAAACGAGGATTACCTGTAGTGAGACGGGAGTGTTTGACAACCTCTGGCTAGCTCCAGGGTATGGCCAGGGAGAGCTGACTTGTTGCCAACGCTCCCGCGCAAATGGGTGGCCTCTTCTCATTCCATTTTCTAGGATGCAGGGTGCCTGCCGTGCACGGTCCAGAAAGAGGGCACAGTGGTGGGATGGGAGTTTAATCTGGTTTTTATGTGCATTGCAAGTCCAGGGTGTTTAGAGATAGCAGTTCACTTGCTGGCTTCTGTAATCCCCCTTCCCCCCCCCTTTTGAGTACCTCCTCTTCACCCACCCTCTACTCTTTGATAAGATAAGGTAACCTTTATTGTCATTTTTTTTTACTGTGGGCACAACGGCACACATCAAAAATGAAATTTAGTTGCCCGCTCTCAAAGTGAAACATATACATGACACACACCTAAACATACTATGAACAACATATGTATAGACCCACATCCCTACATATACGTAGCAAATAAATATTAAACACTGTCCATCTTGAATATATAACGGAAGGAGGAAGCTTGAGAGTTCGCAAGGTTAATGCTGTATGGAATGAAACTATGGCTGAATCTGGATGTTCTGCTTCGGATACCACGGAGCCCCCTCCTCCCAGAATGGAACAAGGAAAATAGGTCATGGAGAGGGTGTGTAGCATCCCAGATAGTCTTACGGACCCTGCTCAAGCAACACTTCTGTGCTATGTCCTGGGTGGGAGGGAGGGAACTGCCAATGATCTTTTTGGCCATCCATCCATTTGTATTCCAAATGATTGTGCTGCTTCTTCGTTCTTGATTTATATTTTTTTGATGTCTTGCACATGTCTATGGAGTCTTAGTGGCTGCATGAATATTGTCCTGAGAAATATGTATGTCCACTCCAAAGTGACTTTACCTTTAATTTGTGGCCAAATTCTGCCAGGAACTTCTCTGGAACTTGGGCCTAATTTAGGCACAATAACATCCCATTGCTTCTGTTGAAGTCTAAATTCACGGTTTGATCCTGCACGAGTGCAAAGGATAAACCACAACTGTCTGTTTATCTTCCCAGATCATTGACTTTTGCGTGGTGACGTTATCTCTGGACAATGCACGACTGATCCATAAACATAGAAAGAACGTAGAAACAGAAAACTGATGGCAGAAAAAAAGTTAGTGGTGCATCAAATCTACCCTTTGAGTTTATCCCAAGCCTGCTTAAACTCAGTTATTGATGACTGACCCTCTGCCTCTGCTGGAAATGGGTTCCTCTTACCTGCCCATTTCCTGCTTTGATAAACCACATAACTCAGATTTGTGGAATGTCTGAACTGAGCTTTTGTGGAGGGGAGGTTTGCCCCTGGCACAAGCAGATTGCACCCTTCTGATCCAGAAAATACTGGTATTAATATTTCCATTAGTTGCCCTTAATAACTGTGAAAGAATACCCTGCGGAGGAAAATCCTATACGTGCTGGTAGGAGTATAATTTAGGAAGATTAAATAAAAGGTTTGGCAAGTGGAAATCCTCTCTGACAGAGACTGTATTGTCTGTTGAGGCTTGCCTGCCCTTAATCATAGCTCAATTTCTTAAGCTCTTGAAGAACCACAGAAATAATTCACTCAGGAGAGAAACTGTGCTGTTGGAAAAGGCCCCCTCCCTGATTAATTTTATTTCTGTGGTTCTTTAAACCAGGGTCCCCAACCCCGGTCCGTGGACCAGTACCGGGCCGCAGCATGCCAGCAACCAGTCCGCACAAACAAGCAAAGCCCCATCTGCGAGATGCAGGCAGCACACAAAACCACACACCCTACAGTCCACGGAAAAATCTCTCTCCGTGGAACCGGTCCCTGGTGCCCAAAAGGTTGGGGTCCTCTGCTTTAAACCAACGTATGGACTTCAACTCCCAGAATTCCCCAGCCAGCATTCACAGGCTTTAACTCCCAGAATTCCCTAGCCAACGTTTGTGGGAGTTGAAGTCCACACAGCTTAAAGTTACCAAGCTTGAGAAACACTGCTTCAAGCTGAACATGGCTTGTTTGGATCTCAAGAACCTCTCAGACATAGGACTATTCAAAGGCATTTAATTTTCCACGAGTTTGGCATTGTTATTATTTCTTTACTTTGTGCCTAATCCTCTCTCCTCCTGTTGCTCCCACCTCAGCAGCCTGAGAGATGGGTTGGGTGACCCGAAGTCATTCAACTGGCTTTCGTGATTGAGGGAGGACTGGAACTCAGGGTCTCCTGGTTTCCAGTCCAGTAGCTTAATTACTAGACCAAACCAGCTTTGTCCTCTAGATGTATATTGGTTTCCCCCCCACACACATCTGACGGGTGAAGAATGCTTGTAAACCTGATGTGTGAAACGACAGCATTCCGTGCCCAGAAAAACATGGACGTACGTTTCTCCAACACAGACCAGAAGGGACCCTCAAACTGGTTGTCAGGGCGCCTGGCTTGGCTAGATGAATTCAGCAGTGACCTCATTAGCCTCCATACCAAACGTGGTTAGCTGCTTGTGGAAAGCCTGCTGAGATACCCCAGGGGATTGCAGAGTTTAGCCATTGTGCACACATCTTGTTCTGACACCGTAGTTGGGAGGGCTTTCCACGGCATTGGAATACAGAACCTGCAAACAAGATACTTGTACCAGCTTTATCGGTGAGAGAAATGTAACACTGCAGAGGAGTTCTTAAAAAAAATCCATAATTCAAACCTCATAATGTATGCTATCCATTTACCTGAAGCCAAAGTCAAGTCATTACACGTCTGCCGTAATAAAAGCTTAGCTCATCTACCTTTCAGGTTTAAGAATTAATAAAAGGATATAACAAATGCCTCAAGGCTCTGCTCTGCCAGAGTTAGGATTAGATGAGTATAATTAAACAAATAAGGTATGTTGTGCCTCTTAATCTCTAGATCGGTATTTCTCAACCATGGCTGCTTGAAAGATGTGTGGACTTCAAGTCCCAGAATCCCCCAGCCAGCTATGAAGTCCACACATCTTCAAGTTGCTGCCCTAGTCATTTTCTCCCCCTTTCTCCTGTAATCACCATTTGTGTTTGCTTTTGAACCACAAACCTGGCTTGTTCTGTCTTTGTTCAGGCTCTTCTACAAAGATACGGTGTCGGGTGTTTTTTTAGACAGCCCACAGAAGTGGCTTGTCTGTCTTCTTCCAGAATATTCATAGTCCTAAAATGTCTTCATATCTTCCATCCAAGATGCCATAGAGAGGAACAGGCAGAGCTGGGGGCGGCGTTAAGCACATCATCAGCTTAACATCATTACATTGCCACAAAAGGTCCCAGTCTCCCTGCTCTTGAATTCCGTTGACCATTATCTGGCTCCAGTTTAGTACTGAACTTTAATCAACTGGATTCTTTGAGCAATAGACCCTTTTTGAGCTGCAATCTAACATAGGGTCCTGATCCTTTGCACCTGACATCAGTCAATTAAAGTTCAATACTAAATTGGCACCAGATAAGGGTCAGTGGAATTCCAAGAGGGACTGGACTACACCTGTTTGTGGGAATGTAATGACTCTCAACAAAAATGAGGACAAGCTTAACGGCGATCCCCAGCTCTACCTGTTCTCCTACAGATGCTGAGCCCAGAACGTTTTGAGATCAGCCCAAGTCAGAGGTCTTCAAACTTGGCCCTTTTATGACTTGTGGACTTCAACTCCCAGAATTCCTCAGCCAGGCACGTGTGCCTGGCTGAGGAATTCTGGGAGTTGAAGTCCACAAGTCATAAAAGGGCCAAGTTTGAAGACCCCTGCAGTAGGTGGTTCTAGCTGAGACTGGTGAGTCTGAGATGAACCTTGTGCCATCTTCAGCTCAACCCCTAATTCTGTTCTGTACCAGCCCATGTTTCTATCAGGGCACCCATTCAGACGTGCTTGGCAGTCGCTGCATTCTGCCGTACAAAGGAAGTGTGGTACGCATCCCCGGGATGAACCATGGATGGAATATTTGGATATTCTGGCCTGAATCTCTGGAGCTCTTCTGCCCCTTCTACCATCTGTGGTGCTTCGGCAACTTTAGGACCGGGTGGGGAACGCTGGAAATGGAAGTCCAGCCATCTTCAAGTTGGCAAGGTGGAGAAATGCTGCTTTACAGAAGCGCTGCTAATGTGGGGTGGGTGGATTTCAGAGGGGGAAAAACAAAAGTTTAGTTTCACTACTAGCCTCTAATTGAAAATGTAACTTTCCCTTTGATCCTGGACAGTCAGCAAAGTAAAAAGTCTACACATCTCCCTATTATTATTCCCTTAAAAAGAGTATTGTCTTATTATTGATTTGGTGCGTACACAAAGAAGCACTTACGTTACTATATTACATTCTTTCTATGTTTTGTTAACTGTACTTGAGCATAATCTGAAACACGATCAAGTAGTTTATTTAAATGGGTTTTTCTGAGAACGTTTTGAGAGGCTTACTTAGCACAAAAAAAGATTAAAAGGCCTTGCTTTAGACATAAACATTTCTGTTTTCCCACTCCCCATAATAGTGCCCGGATGGAACCAAAAAAGGACACCTTTGAATGTCAGCTGTGTGGATTAACAGCCCCCTACAGCTACTATGGGCATAAGCCTCCCAACGCCTACTCAGTCACGTAAGTAGATAGCTCTGCCCAACTTTTCTCACTACTCCGGGCCCGTTTTGTGGAGCTGATTGCCAGGCACCCTTTCCACAGGAAGGGTCAAATACGTTAGTCAACATTGTGCTGTTGCGGTGCAAGCCCCTCTCCCTTTTTGTATGTTCATTGCTGCATTGCACACTTGTCCGAAAAGGATGGAGCTGGTGGGGTGGCAATGAAGCAAAGGGGGTGTGTGTGTCAAAAAAAAAAGGGCACAATGGCCCTGGGGCTTCAATCGCACAATCAGGGCTGCCATCTTGACTTTTTTGACCCCCTTTCCTACAGAGGTCTTGCTGCCACTGATACAAAGGTTCACTTGCGCCGATTCTTAGACCTTCTTCTCTTGTTTACAAATTTGGGGGCCAGCTTGAAGTGGGGTGACGTGGCCTTACGGCGTGGCAGGGAGGGGTTGTGGTCACCCCAGGTTCAAAGCATGACTTGGGAATGTCTTTGAAAGTTTCTGCAAAGAACGCCTCTTTATAGACCAGTTTGAAGAGGTGTGGACTTCAACTCCCAGAATTCCTGGCTGGGGAATTCTGGGAGTTGGAATCCACACCTCTACAAGTTGCCAAGGTTGACAAACACTGCTGTGTACACCAGAAAACCAAGGACTTTTTGTGTTCAGAGAACAAAGGCATTGCCAGAGAAGGAGGAGATGGTCTTCTTATTAAGATAGGAAGCTGCTGATCTCAGAGCTGAGAGAGGCAGCTGGCCGAAGCCTCTGTGTGGTTCAGTTGCAATTGTTGTTGTTGTTCTTTTGCAGCCTGCTGGAAGACTGCTATGTGATGAATGACCTGTTCACCCCAGACAAGGACACATTCCTTATCCTTGGAGCGCGGTGTAGTCTGTGTCACAAACGGGTGTGTGCTGGCCCAGTAAGTATCATGTGATCCGGCTGCACTTCTGTCGCCTTCCTCGGTGACCTACCAGCGGCGGGACCGAGACGGACAGCCGGCTTCTCTGAATTCCCGAAGCGTCACTCCGTAGTAGCAACTCAGGGCCTCGGTTATTTTTAAACGAGCAGACAATTGTCATCAGGGTCAAAATAACTTTTGGCTGCCCTGGTTCCTTGCTGGGAGTCCTTGATTTACAGCCATTCACTCAGTGGCTGTTTGAAGTTACCCTGGGACTGGAAAAAGGGACCTAGGACTAGTCCTCACCCTTATGGCAGTTGCACACGGTCACAGGATCTACGTTTGGGCCCTGGGCCACCATCAACTGGAGATCTTTAAGAAAAGACTAGACATTCACCTGTCTGAGACTGTGTAGGTTCTCCTGCTTGAGTAGGGGCTGGACTAGAAGATCTTCAAGATCCATTCCAGATTCGATTCTACTCTACTCTGTTCTATTCTATTCTATTCTATTCTATTCTATTCTATTCTATTCATAATAATAAAATTGGAAGGGACCTTGGAGGTCATCTAGTCCAATTCCCTGCTCAGGCAGGAGACCCTATACCATTTCAGACAAAGTCAGTGGGCAAAGCTGATTTGCTTAACGGCCACATGGTTCGCTTAACAATTGCAATGATTCACTTAGCGACTGTGGCAAAACGGTCATAAAATTGTGTGATGTGGGGATACCACCGTGCTTAGCGACGGAAATTCAGTTGTTATAAGTTGAGGACTGCCTATAATTGTTCTTGGGCTATTGGAAAAGGCTGCAAAGCTGTATATTAACTAGGCGGTCCTCTACTTACAAAACTCACTTAACAAATGTCTCACGTAACAACATAAATGTTGGGCTCCCTTGTGGTCGTTGAGAACTCACGGATTGCCTGTATAGAAAAGCTGGAAAAAGAGATCCAGAAAAAATTGCTCTGCTACCCCCTAGTGGCCGTGTGGGTTGTTGCAGCTTATTTCGGACCAGTGGAATTGGTGCTGCCCCCTAGAATTATTTGATGTCCCCAGATTGGCCAACCCCCCCCTCTCCCCCCCCGATTTTTGGCAGTGTAGACATTGAGGCTTTTTTTAATAGTGGTCCCTGGTTGCAAGTTTAGGGCGAATAGGCCGTGTGGGCCACCGTGTGAGTAATAATAATAATAATAATAATAATAATAATAATAATAATAATAATCATAGTAAAGTTGGAAGGGACCTTGGAGGTCATCTAGTCCAACCCCCTGCTCAGGCAGGAAACCCTACACGATTTCAGACAAAGGGCTGTCCAGTCTCTTAAAAACTTCCAGTGTTGGAGCATTCACCGCTTCTGGAGGCAGGCTGTTCCACTGGTTAATTGTCCTCACTCTTAGGAAATTCCTCCTTAGTTCTAGGTTGCTTCTCTCCTTGATGAGTTTCCACCCGTTGCTTCCACCACTTCCCAGGGAAAAGCCTGTATTCATTCCATACCTTCAATTGCAGAGACCTCTGTACTTAAACCGGTCTTTTTCAAACGTGGCAATTGTAAGAAATTCGTGGAGTTGACATCCATACATCTTAAAGTTACCCAATTAGAAAAACCTTGGTTGAAATGAATAAACTCCTGATGAAGTGCTAGTGAAGAATTGAGGAACAGCCAAGCTTATTATAGAAGTGAATATTAACACTGTGAATATACAGAATGAAATGTCTGGCTCTGGAGCGTAACGAAATGATTACACCCATCCACACACACACACACACAACACACCCTCCGTCCCAGCCACTCACGGTGCAAGGTTTGCCTCGACTCTTTCGGCTGGCCGGGTGCAGGAGACGAGTTCCTGTGCCCCTCAGTCCCCCCCTCCCCAAATCCAATTTTGGCCCGGTATCCAGTTTTGTGGATACCAGGGCCACTTTCTTCATAAGACACTAAAACAGGGGTAGTCAACCTTGGCTCTTTTATGACTCGTGGACTTCAACTCCCAGAATTCCTGAGCCAGCTGTGCTGGCTCAGGAATTCTGGGAGTTGAAGTCCACGAGTCATAAAAGAGCCAAGGTTGACTACCCCTGCACTAAAAGGAAGACTCTGGGAGAGAGGAAAAAAAAACCCAGAGTAGGTGGAATTAAATACTTTATCGCTTCATTTTGTTCCATTCTGATGGAACAGGGTGGACTCTCCATGCTGCAGGTGTGCAGGCCTTGGAGAACATGGGTGGGCAGATGGATGTGTGGGTAGGTAGGTAGGTAGGTAGGTAGATAGGTGGATAGATATGGAGTTTAAAGTACTTTTTGCTCGTCCTGAGTTCCGGAAAGCGGCAGATTGCGAAGGCATGAGGAATTCTTTGATCTTCTACTCTGTTAAGAACGAAGGACGAGGGAGAATTTTTATTCCCACCAGGGCCCAGCAGAGCAGGAACCGAGCAGGCCTCTTCTTGCTGGGCACGGGGGACAGCTTCACTGGTGTCCCAAAACAGACTTCTGATCATAGTTTCTGTGCCAACCACTCAAGGAAAGGTCCGGATCCTCCGAGGATGGGCCTCTTCATGCCGAGTCCTGCTTTTGTGTCTCTTGCCGAGAAGACCTGCCAGGAGTTGCTCGAGTAGGGCGAACAGATTGCATCAGATGTGATCGGAAACAGGCAGAAACTCTGGCCTGCTGCGAGGCCTGTAAGAAAGGAATGATTTTCCCAAGTTGTGCAAACATTTTCCATCCCGGCTTCCATTCACCCACATATTCTGGGCCAGGATGTGGTCAGAAGCATGATTGATGAGCCATTTCTTTCCTCATCTCCCTTTCTGAAAATGAGGAAACTGAATTTATTCAGGGAAATGTCATGACAACTAGCCGTGGCTTGCATCTGGGACAGAAGCTATGTTCTCTGGGCCTCTAGGGCAACAGAATAATAATAACAATAAGGCTAGTTAGAGAGATTTGTCCAGGCAGTCCTTGACTTACGCCCACAATGGAGCCTGCCCAGTATGGTCGTTAAGTCACGGTGGTTGTAAAGCGGGTCATCATACGACCAACCCGATTTTACAACCTTTTTTGCAGCAGTCGCTAAGTGAATCACTGCAGTTGTTAAGTTAGAAAGGTGGTTAAGTGAATCTGGCTTTGCTGGGTTAGAAGGCCGCAAAAGGTGATGACGTGACCCCAGTGGGAAAAACGGTCATAAGTCACTTTTTTCAGTGCTGCTCTAACTTCGAACGGCCCCTGAATGACTGGCTGTAAGTTGAGGATAAGCTATATAGGGTCTCCTGCTTGAGTATGGGGTTGGACTAGAAGACCTCCAAGGACCCTTCCAGCTCTGTATATTGTAATTATTCCTGATAGAGCAGGGATAGCTTTGCAGCTCCCTCTTGGAGCATCCGTCCGGATTTTTGCAAGCCAGACCCTGGGCTAAAAGGGAGGATGGGTGATGGACGGAGGGCCCTTCGTGGGCAGTTTTCTGTTGATCTCCCAAAGAGAGACGGGGACCAATTCCTGGCTGCTCTGAAGGATTCAGATTAAGCCACCTGAAGATGATTCCAGAAAAGCTTGAAGTCGCTCTGGAGGACTGGAGTCTTCTCCACACTTTAGGCCAGCTGTTTTCCAAATTTGACAGCCTTAAGGTGGGAGGGCGTCAACTCCCAGAATTCCCCATCCAGCTGTTAGGCCATTTCCGCCATTCCCAACTGGGTTGGATCCCAATTGCATTGGATGAAGAGGAAGACCGCAGTTGAATGGTTCAGCCGAGTCTGGTTCCTCCAGAAGGAGAGAGCGGTTGTTAGAAAATGTGGGCCCAACCGACAATTCTAGATGTGGTTATAACTTGCCCAAAGTTGTACCACTCACAGTCCTCCACGAAGCCTCCTCAAAGCAAGGAGGGCCAAGGCCACAGAAGCCTCCATTGGAAGGAAGGCTGGCTACCCGATTCGTGGGTTGACTTCCCTCTTTCTGTTTCTTTTCAGGACTGCAGCCTTTTCTATTCCAAAAGGTTTTGCCTCCCCTGCGTGAGCGCACACATAACTGAATTTCCTTTGGAAATAGAAGAAGATTTGAAAAAAAAAGCCCACTCGAAATTTTCCAAAAAAGGAGATTCCAAGAATCCCGGGAAAAGCTAGGCTGATTTTACTGCAGAATGTACTTTTGGTAATTAGAATGAGAATGGTGTCTCTAGCAGGAGATGGTATTATTTTGAATTTGTTGCAAAATTTAAGCCGCTGTCTTGTAAGCCATCTGGCAGACAACCATTGCTACCCTGGAGAGCTGGCTTTGAACACAAACAGGTCTGAAATAAACAAGCCGAACCTGATATCCCTCTTTAGAAGGACTGAGACGTGGAGATAAAGAGTTCCACTTTTGATTTATATTTCTCTTTTAAGTATACACCAGGGTCCACAGCTCTACTACCTTCTGTGGGGGTCAGTTTCCAACTTCCATTCTGCATTTGCGTCTGGATTTGATCCATATCGGCAGGATATGGCCAAAGAAAAAATAAAGATGGTGGCCACAGCAGTGCAATTAAAGCTCAGTACCGATAGATAGATAGATCATCTTCTGATGCTTCCTTGTTACCTTATTATCAAGCTCACTCTGGGGCGTCTGAAATAAGAAAAGTAAACTCATTCTTCAGTTGCCCTTGATGCCTGCAGCCACGAGTCACATCCCTGCGGTTTTCTTTGGGGATGTTTTTTTTCAGCTTCCTCGTCTCGCTTTCAGCCAGGGAATCTTCTGCTGTAGTGAGTAGACAGATCCAGGCCCTAACCAAACCTGCCTGTGCTGAGTTTTGTAGGGGGGCCCTTTCACCGGTCTTTGTGGCTCTACTGCCTCCAGCCTGGCTCCCAGGATTTAGGGCAGGATGTTTGAAAATTTCATTACGTTGGTTGGTAACACGATCTCTGATTAACCGTCTTCTTTGGAGGCAACGCAGTGGGAGACCCACAAGCACCACCCAAGGTTGGGAACTGAAGGGGGGCACTGCAAACCAAAGAAACTAACCCCAGACCACCCACCCTTAGCATCAAAGACGAGAGTTACACTGCAGAGAAGTTGAGAACTGTTCTTCTTCAGCTGACCTGAGGCTTCTGGACAACGCAGGGTTCCTGCAGCATCTTTCTGATCTGCACAGCGTGGCCAGGCGGTCCATCGGCTTAAAATAGGAAGGCAATAAATGGAATTTGCTTCCAAATCGCCGCTAGCAGATGTTTAATGCGCAGGGAGATGCAAAGGGCAAATACTTCTCCCTGGTGTTACTTGTTCAGTTGGGCTGGTGGTGAAAACTTGGGCCTGGCCACGTGGAAATGATAGATCTACAGTGGAATTAATGGGGTGTCCACTCAGTCTTCCCAAATTTTTGCAAGCTTTGGCCAGGACTATTTCCCAATGACCCTTCACTGAAATCAGCACTGAGGGCTTCCCTTTTCGTCTGGCTACATAGCAGCATGTTAGTTGGTCTTGGCTGATCTTTTTAAAACTAAGCAGGAACTGACAATGTCCCAAGATAATCACGAAACAATTTCCATATTCAGGGCCAAGAACAGACACGTCTTTTGCCTTTCTGAGTTTTGAGCATGTGGTCACAGCTGCCACCTTGAGGACAACCAACCAGTGGAAGAGCCGGCCTTCAGAGGTTGTGGGTGCTTCACCAGTGGAGGTTTTTAGGAAGAGACTGAAATGGTCTAGGGCAGGGGGAGTCAACCTTGGCTCTTTTATGACTCGTGGACTTCAACTCCCAGAATTCCTGAGCCAGCCATGAATTCTGGGAGTTGAAGTCCACGAGTCATAAAAGAGCCATGGTTGCCTACCCCTGGTCTAGGGCAGGGGTGTCAAACTGCCGGTCTGCAGGCTGGTTTCATCATACTGAAGCCGCGCCCGCCCCATTGCCGGTAATGCAAAGAGTTACGATACATCGCGACACGTCACATGACGAGTTTTACACCCGTGGTCTAGGGTCTCCTGCTTGAGCAGGGGGTTGGACTAGAAGACCTCCAAGGTCCCTTTCGGCTCTATTCTGATTGACACCCCCTAAGCCACAAACATCCTTGCTCCCACCTTCTTTTAGCAATTAATAAATTAATTCACCCTGCCACACAGGTGAAAGTACAACTAGAATGCAGAGAAGTTTTTGTTTGTTTGTTTGTTTAACCATGAACACCTTGCTGTAAGTCATATTTTAGTGCCAGACTGTGGTCCATGGGCAGACAATGACATGTTTTACCAACTCTTGTCTCCAGTTAAGGATTTCCCCTGGGTCATGAGACAGGGTCATGAGTCCCGTAAGGGAGATAGGGCGGTATATAAATTCAATAAATAATAAATAATAATAATATCCTCTTCATTAAAACTCAGGCCATTTTTTTTAAAGAAATACTTTATTTGAGACCATTAAGGCAAGGGGGAGAAAAAAATCACACAGTGAAATTGCTCTTTACATACATTCATCAGTCTTACAGAAAAATTTAAAGTACTGTACACACAGATGTTGACCAAGATTCCCAGCAGACTCATTAAATACCTATTTTATTAGACAAGCTTCTATTCTTTGAATAGGGAAATTAGAAGGTCCAATTCAAGGTTTGAGAAACACTAAATGGTTTTATATTCTAAAATGCATGAGGAAGTCCAATGTTGCTTTTCTATAAATCCCAGTTTTTGCTAGAATAATTCACCATATTCTCCTGAATATGAGACATGGGTACCGTTAGTTGATCTGAGTTTCTGCCCGGTTAAGCAGACGACAAAGCCCAGCTCCTCTTTGCATATATATCCCCTCCCAGCACCGCTTCCGACCCGCCCGTCTCCAAGGTGCGTCTCCCCCCAACATTAAGTGAGGATCCAGAGGTCTGGATCAGAATGATTTAAAACTCTAAGCCAGTGTTTCTCAACCTTGACAATTTTAAGGCATGTGGACTTCAACTCCCAGAATTCCACAGCCAGCAAAGCTGGCTGTGGAATTCTGGGAGTTGAAGTCCACATGCCTTAAAATTGTCAAGGTTGAGAAACACTGCTCTAAGCACTCTAAAATTTTGCAGTGACAGGCTTCTCATTATGGATAGAACACCTAATGCATTTTAAAATCAAATCTGACATCTAAAAAAAAGCATGTGAAATGTTTTTTTATCCGTATCAAGAGTCTTCCTTATTAAGGACAATATTAATAAACGTGTGCTACGCACAAATTTTGAACCTGCAAATCACCCTCACAGGAAAGCTAGGAAAAGTTTTTCAAAATCAAGCTTTTTTTCCCTTTCTTGGCTTATTGCTCAGCTTTTACGGTGCACTGTTTACTGCAGCTGAAAATAATTCCTTACAGTTCTCCCGAGTCTCTCTCCCTAGAGCAGGGGTGTCAAACTGTCGGCCCGCTGGCCGGATGCATCATAGCGAAACCACGGCCACCCCATTGCCGGCAATGGCAAAAAAAAGTCGCAATACGTCCACGACACGTCACGTGACGTTGCGAGTTTGACACCCCTGGCCTAGAGCCTTAAAACACTTCTCTTTGGATTGGAGGGACTTCAACTCCCAGTAGGCACAGCCAAGAAGCCTTTGCACACAAGCTCCAGGCCAAAGCCGTCACAACACTGCATAATATATTATCTCACAAATGTTGCATCACCGCAACTGATGTAAATTTGCAGCATTTGTGCAATGGCGTCATGAACTCCTTGACCTCGCCTGACTGGCCCTGGAGACCCATGTGCCTGGGCAAGCTGAAGTCCAACCCAACGGGATAACCTCAATCCTCATTTTAAATTCCCACAAACTCCACGGAATAGAAAAAGGTTAACTGATGTTCTGTAGCTGCTAATAAGGTCGGTTAAAGCTGGTTCAATGATTGTTAGTTATTTAAGTGCTCTTGAGGCCAAACGTCCACTTTCATAAAACCTCCTTTTCCTCCTCATAATTATTGAGGGAGATCTCCTTCCTACGTTTAGCCCTGTGTAGTTGGGAAGAGATGACAAATGACGATTCATTCTTTTCAATAAGCCATCTTTCGAAGTGTTCTTCAAACTTCTTGAAACAAAGGAGGCACCTGGAAGCAGCACCTGACCTGGCTTTTGGTGCCGTACACAACTTTTTCTTTCTTGCCAACGAAATGGGAAGCGAAATCCACTTCCACAAATGCTTCCGGTTCCTTCTTGGGATTTTGATTTGGCTCATCTGGACGGCAATCAGCTTAGAGCAGGGGTAGGCAACCTTGGCCCTTTTATGACTCGTGGACTTCAACTCCCAGAATTCCTGAGCCAGCATGGCTGGCTCAGGAATTCTGGAAGTCTACGAGTCATAAAAGAGCCAAGGTTGCCTACCCCTGGCTTAGAGGGAGCCACTATCTAAAGGGAGCTGCCTCCCCTAGATAGTTCTCCATCATACCTGTGGAACTGAAGTCCACGGGTCTTAAAGTGGCCAGGTTGGACCCACCCCCCACCCCCCTTCTTTATACTATTCAGGACTGTGGCTGCTCCGATTCCCTTGAATATATCGCCAATAGCTGGGCCTATTCTACAAGCAACGTTGAGGGACACACGAAGCTTTAGTGGCGTTTACAAGAACTTTTAAGTGGACTTGGCAACTGTCCTCAACACGTTTTCCAGGATGATGGGCAAGAGGTGACTTTGTGCATATTAAGAGACCGTGAACTTGCATTGTTTCTCTTTCCCCCCTTGCTGAACAATAACAATAGGGGAATTTACAAGAAAGTGCTCAAAAAGTGCCATGGCACAAAACTACTGAGGTGGGTACCAGCCCTTTATAAGGAGAGGGAGAAAAGAGACACCAAACGAAGTACCCACCAAAACCCCTTTCCCAGTCTATCCCATTAAATACACCACAATGGAAGCTTTGCGACGTTTGTTAACAATGATATTTGGGACGTGGCTCGGTAATTTCCTATCACATTTTCAGCTTCACTTCAAACCCCCCCCCCCAATCCCTCAAGAATTGACCTGGAAATTGAATTCAAAGGCCAATGTTTGTCAAATACAGTCAACAAGCATTTTCATAACATCGTGGACAATCCAATTCACCGTAAGAATACTTTACAATTTAATAATAGAAGCTGAAGATTAAAAATATATTGTTAAACCCTTGGGATAAATTTACAATTCGTCCCTAAAAACTGAGTTACAATCTTACAAGTAGAGCTTTCATACAATTTAAATATGGAGAAGAAATCTAATTTTTGATCTCCTTTCAGTGTTTTGCTCTACAACTCAGGAACTCCAAACCATTCAGAAACAAGGCACTGGAAAGCAGATAATTACAGTACAATACAGCTGACTAATTGCTCATCTGTTTTGTTTTATTGCTACCTGAAACCAGGAAAAAAGTGCAGAAAAATTAAGTTAAAGGGGTAGTCAGTATTAGAGTTCAAGTCTGCTTAAAATGGGCATGAAAAACATGCACGCCTGCATTGCAAAATACCCATCTTTAAAGATGGAGGTGCTTAATTTATTACTTATCAATGTATTTCACTAGAATGCTTCCGAATAAAACCTGAACTACAAATATTTAAACCACCTTTGCTAACAGCTGCTTGTATGAGGAAGGGGCGTCTGCAGGCTTGGTCCAAAAAATCAGGATGTTGGCTGTGACCGTGCAATCAAAAGCTGGATCTGTTTCTTGTGTGTGTATGGCGCATCTGGTAAAAAACAGATGGAGCTTTGATTCCACCATCTTGGGCAGACTCTGCAGACGCTCCAGACACGAGGTCTGTCTTTATAATTTGCAAATTAGAGGAACCCACCATAAACGTTACTGCTTTGTGTCTTGCTATGGATATCAGAGGGAGCACAACGGGGAGGGCAGGCAGACAAGGCAAAGTGCCCCTGTTAATTGGCGTAATTCATCAAGAAGGGTGCTATAAATCTCTCCCACTAATTTCAATATACTGAAAACTCATATATTCCCCCTGCCTCATTGGATTTGAAGAGCAGTACAGAGAATTTTACATTGCTGCCTAGGGATTTCTAAAAGCTTTAATTACAAATACAGTGCAAATTCAGTGCATGTTGTCCCTACGTTGAAATTGGTTGCTTGTGAAAGTCATCTGAAAGTCAACGGATTCCTATGAGGCCCCAAGATTAAATCCTCAATGTAAGGAGGGGAGGGGGAATCAAATGCATAGTAACTGTAAACATTTACCTTATACTATTCTTAGCAGAGGGAGGACACTGAGTATTACGCTATTATGCTTTCCACCAGCTCACAATGAGTTTCCCACTCATCCACTAACGCTCGACTCCTCAGAGTTTGCATTGCACGATTAACCTCCTACTGTATTTAAAAATCTGTGACATTAACATTTGGTAAGGTTGTTCGTGGCACTTTTTGCACAAGATGGAGGAAAGCCTCTAGTGTGTTTAATCAAGCAGTCACACGACAGCCCAACCACCCCCACCAGAGGCAGAAAATTGGGAGGGTTGTGTGGTTCCAAATGTGTGTAAAATTTCTTCCCTAAGGTCCGTAAAAACATTAAAGCCGTGAAAACAAGAGTTGGGTTAATTTTAGGCCCCGGCTGCAGATCCCCTTTAACAAAAGAAGTTCATTAAGACAAGCCTTTTCAATAAATGTTTTGGCCATGCAGCAAATTGACCTGATTCCAATGGAATTTACTTAAAATGCTCTGTGTGTGTGTGTGTGTGTGTGTCTGTGTCTGGGGGGGGGGGCTAAGGGGCATAAAGAAATAAATTGGTACTGTGCTGTGTAAGAGCTTTGATGCAAAACATCTTGCTGCGGTGGGAGGCTGGTTAAACTTTATCTGCAAACACCTATAAATTATTTCAATTCCCCCCCCTCTCTCTCTCCCCCCTACTGCCAATGTGGAGGGGGGGGAGGAGGAGGCCCCCAGCCGAAAGGACACCAACCCGGATGCCTTGTTGATGTGGCTGCCCTTTGCACAACTCCCGCTACGGGCAAGGAAGGATGAGCAAATAAAGGTTATGCCACACAGAGAACACCAATACAGCAGGCGGTCAAGCAAGCAGCAACTATATAATGCCAATGCAAGTTTCCACTTTTCTGGGGGGAAAAAAATTATACAGTCTAGGTTTAAAAAGCAAAATAGCAAGACATTAACTTTTTCTCCAAACACCATTCGCTGGGTGAAAGTATGAAAATGGTTTCTGGTTGACAGGCGTGGGCCTTCCTGAGCCGGTCAGTATGATGCATTAGTATTTCTTGAACAATTTGATTTATAACTCTTTTTTTTTTTAATTTTATTAGTTGAGGTAGTTTATTTTTATTTTTGGGAAGCAAGCCTTCCCAGCGTTAATTTCTATTTTATTGCCCCAATCCTGAGTAATCTGAGTAATAGTGCAAACAGTTTTTTATACCATATTTTTAGATCATATTTCTATTAAAATATATTGGCATAAGCTGCTGTTCTTCTGAATTCTTTCTCCCACTTTAATTCTTATGAGTCAGTTTCAGGTGGGGAAATGGGAATAGAATGGGCTCAGAATCAGCACTTTATGACACTTTAAAATATTATAGATTATAAACAAAGCTGCTGCAGAGAAGGACCTGGTCAGTCGGAAGCCAGGGTCAGTAAATGCCACTTTTAAGTAAAGTGAGGAATAAACTGATTAAAATAAAATCACTTCCTGCAAGAAAACTGCCTTCTAAATAACTCAAATCAGCATTTTTTTGCCTATGATTTCCACAGTTTGTCCAAGACATTTTGATTATAAAATAATTTCTAGTGAAATGTGTTTGGAGCTTTTCAAAAAGTAGGCCTATTTTCCATAGTATGGAACCCTCACCTATAAAACGATTAAGAATATACAGGTAATTATAATTCCAATTTGATATCAGAATACATCGGGTAGTTATCATTTTTTCAGTACCGTGTAGAAAAACTGATGAAAATATTATTGGAAGACCTTACAAGATGGAGCTTCCAGGGACATAAATGAACTGAGGCAAATTTGGGATTTTTCAAAATCAAGGCCTTTGGGGGATAATCTGAACAAACTGAAGCTGTCGTTGTATATACACAGCACTGAAAGACTGTGAGCCCCTCCTCAGAATCTGTGTTCAGATGGCCAAAGAAAGGTGGATGAAACAACCCTCAGAAATATAAAGAATTTCAAATATGATGATTTTAGAAGATGCCTGGTTACTAAATGCAATGCACTAGAATCAGGGGTAGGCAACCTTGGCTCTTTTATGACTTGTGGACTTCAACTCCCAGAATTCCTGAGCCAGCCATGCTGAGGGGAAAGGGAGAGGTTTCCAAGCTGAGCCAGGCTGGCTCAGGAATTCTGGGAATTGAAGTCCACGAGTCATAAAAGAGCCAAGGTTGCCTACCCTTGCACTAGATTATCTGAAGGATTTAAATGTCTAACACCTTCTCCTCTCTTAAAAATACACAGACATCATCAGTGGAAGATTGGGCTTAGACAAACCTGTAGACCAGGGGTGTCTAACCTTGGCAACTTTAAGACCTATGGACTTCAACTCCCAGAATTCCCCAACCAGCGTGGCCGGCTGAAGGATTCTGTGACTTGGAAGCCCACAAGTCTTAAAAGCTGCCAAGCTTGGACATTCCTGCTGTAGACTATTCAAGTTCCCACTTATGGGTTGAGCTAAGTTCCATCCCTTTTCAAAAAGACTTCTAGCCTCTTAGAAGCATTTTGGCTGCCACCAAACTAGGAAATATCCATAGTGTTAAGTAACTCCCAATTTCTGTTCCACAATTTCAGTGCAAATTAGATGCCGAGGGTATTCAACAGGGCTTCCATGAAATGTTGGGTAGTCTTCATCCTTAAATGCAGGATTACAATCCATTTCAATTCCAGGCTGATCTTCTTATTTCAGACATTCAAGACTGAAGCCAAGCTCTGAGCCCACCTTAGTTTGCATAACTAAGGGAATGTTAGTCCGGATTATCAGTCACGCGGCTTGATTCGTATCATAGTAAAAGAAGCACAAGAAGCTCATAGTCCACTGAGATTCCCAAAGTCCTTGAGATCCGGCATAACGATGGAATCCAACTTCTCTTCAAATTTGGCTGCTCTCCTTAGTCTCTGCCCTCTCTCCAACCCTCAGAGGTACATTTTGAGGGGCTGGCCGGCTGTAGGAGTGGGAGATCCTCACTCTCCTATCCCGTCATTCCTCCGATGTTTCACCTGGAGTCCTCAATACTACACAGCTAAACTTATAGAGGTTCCACATAATTCTAGGGAACTCAGATTGTAATCTTAGCCAGAAAAAGTAGTGTTGTTTTTTTCTAAGAAAAACACTCGGCTATAACAATAGCACTTAGACTTATATACCACTTCACAGTGCTTTACAGCCCTCTCTAAGCAGTTTACAGAGTCAGCCTCTTGCCCCCAACAAAGTGGGTCCTCATTTTGCCAACCTCGGAAGGATGGAAGGCTGAGTCAACCTTGAGCCGGTCAGGATCGAACTGCTGACTGTGAGCAGGAGTTTGCCTGCAATGCTGCATTCTCACCACTGCGCCACCACGGCTTTTCTACGGTCACCGATCTGGGTACCAAATGCAACCCATCCCAGGAACAAAGTCAGACGCCTCTAAAAGATGCATATATATCCCCTTCCCCTCTTGAATGGCTAGCCCTCTCACCTTCTCTGTTTTCGAAACATCCCTGAGTTTCAAGTATAATTCCTCCTGCAACCTGTGAGAGAGACGCAACCGTCCACCGCCTGCCCCAAGGCTCTTTGGATCCGGCCCCAAACAACTGACTTTCACATATTAAGGAAGTGGGAGGGGGGGAACAAACGCTTAAAAGTGCACGAACGTCAGAAGGCATTGTATTTGTGAGTTAAGTTGTGGCCCGACGCAATTCCCACCATGGCCCAAATTTCAAATCAATCACCACTTACTATCATCATCATCATCATCTCTCTCTCTCTCTGTTATGCAATTTCTTTCAATTACTGAACCCCTGCAAGAGAAATGGATATTCCAGTTACCCAAATTTTAGGACTGCCAAATGTTCCAGCTGAGGCACAACAGAGACCCCCCGCGTCCGAAGTATCTGGTCGAGTTGCTACTGCTTTGCCTACGGTACAAAACCGAAACCACCTCAGTACATATCCTTGTATATTTCTTGTAGCAAAGGATGTAAGTGTGCATCAGATTCGGTCTTTTTGATTATCTGAACTAGCTGAGCGTGTTCCGTGACAAGCTGCCGGAGATCTGCCATTTTCTGGAGCAGTTTGGGGAAGAGAAAAATGTCATCCGGATGGTTGTTCTCTAAGTGAAGTTTCAGTACGTGCACGATGCTTTCCTGCATCTTCTCAATGTGTCCTATGTTGACCAAGCCTGGCCGATCTGTTCTCAAAAAGAAGAACGTTATGTAATTGCGTTATCCCATCACGGCTAACAGGGGTTCAAAGCCTTTATCTGCACTTATTTTCTAGTAGAAAATGCTTTATTACTTAGGAGCTATATCAACAATGCCCAGACATTACATAGGCAGCCCTCATTTAGCCAATGCCTCGTTTAGTAACCACTCTTGCGGCAGTGATGAAAAATAACTTTACCCCCAGTCTTGCATTTACGACCGTCACAGGTCTGTAAAGCAAAGGAAAACTGAAATGAGACAATCAAGCACGGTCATCCTGATGAAGAGTATTTTTTTTGCTCAGGGTTGAACTCTAAGAGTTTTTGGTGCTCTCTGAGCTTGGACTACCTCTACCGGCGTGTCAGAATACAGCATCATTTTGCATCCTTTTGAAAGGAATGCAGAACTTTTTTGGCTGCGTTATCAGAGTTAATGTTGATCCTTGACTGACTACAAGGATAAAGTTACTATATTATGAACACTTTCATACGGAAATATCTGTTTATAAACATGAAACGGTCCTGCTGCTGCCAGAAAAATATTGGAATAATTCTGGCAAAGTATAGACAATAAATATTGAACTCGAAATACCTGTTGAGTCTGAAATGGGTTCCTTTTTCAGCAGAAAGCAGAAACCTTACGGGAAGCACGCTCCGTAAAATATATTGCTATCATTAAACAGCAGCTCAAGGCTTACCTCCACAACATATTATAGCAGCCACGAAAAGGGAGATGTCGCTGTCGTCTAATTCCAAGGCGTTGAATTTCATAGCAAAGTCAAACTTTGGCTCCATGATATCACAAAAAGGCTTCCTTAAACTTTTGAGGAACTCCCGCGTGATGAAGCCGTTCCCGTAAGCGACGAGCATCCCGTCTTTGTTCATCACGGAGGCCAACATGGCAAAGATGGCTTCGTACACCCCGTATTTTAAGAGGGTCACCTGGTCGTTCAAGTCGAGGCTGCAGAAGCCAGGAATTGATTTGGCAAATTCCGTGAGTTCCGTCACCGCCTCCACGGAGGTGCACTGGCAACAGTGGAAGATCCTCACCTCTGCCTCCTTGTTTTGGATCCCGTTCGCTACAAGTTTTGCCACCAGCGTCTTCTCGGCCATGCACAACGTGTCCATGTCGTGTATGACAAACGGCTGCGGTGAAAGGAAAGAGAGCGGGCGCCTGGGTTAAGTAACTGCCAGGAACAATAAGGTGCAACCTTTTTCTCTTTGGGAAACCAGAATTAAATTAAATTAAATGATTAAATTCAATAATAACAACAACAACCCAAAGGACTCCTCTTCTCTGTGACCGTCTGAGCTACTTCTGATAACACACCTGAAAAGCAGTCGTGGGAATCAACGGTTCTCTCTCTTTCCAGAGCACGGGACAGGGAACCATGGATTAAGTGACAGGAAGGCGGATTCTACGCAAATGGCAGGAAATGCTGACCGACCCCAAGGGCAGGTGGACAACGGATCCCTTCACTGGAGGTGCCGAAGTGGAGAGGAGGGAGCTATTTATGAGGGATGGTTTAATTGGGAACTTTACACTGACCAAGGCTTCAACAAAGGGCCCTTTCAAACTTAAGGATACCCTGTCCCTAAGGTTTCATTTACAGGTTGTCCTTGACTTACAAGAGTTTGTTTAGTGACTATTCAGAGTTACAATGGCACTGAAAAAAAGTGACTTATGGCCATTTTTCAACTTACGACCGTTGCAGCATCCCCATACTCATGGGATCAAGAGTCAGATGCTTGGCAACTGGTTCATATTTATGACGGTTGCCGTGTCCCAGGGTCACGTGATCCCCTTTTGCGACCTTCTGGCAAGCAAAGTCAATGGGGAAGCCGAGTTCACTTAACAACCGTGTTACCGACTTAACAACTGTAGTGATTCACCTAATCCTGTAAAATGGGGCAAAACTCACTTAACAAATGTCTCACTTAGCAACATAATTTTGGGGCTCAATTGTGGACGTAAGACAAGGACTACCTGTATTCATAAAATGGTTAATCCCAAAATCTGCAATAGATGTTTCCTTTTAGGTGAAGTCAACTCACAGAAGCATTTTTACCAAACTTTGCAGCAGCACTGTTTTTAAATGCTTGTTACATGTTCCCTGTTCTTCTTTTCAGCACATTCAATTTAAACGATGTATTAGGTAAATTAGTTCTTCCATAGGAAATAATTGGAGAAACGGATGGTTTGGAACTTAAGATCCACAGCCATGTGGCTGTCCCTAGTTAAACATTTCCTAAATATGTGTCTTACGTATTGATGATTCAGCAAGTGAGGCTTCAGCATGTTGAATTCCCTCCAAATTATACCCACAAGAGCCAAAATGTCACAATCTGCCACTTATTTTAAACACTTTTTGAATTTTATTCCCATATACTATCTGGGTTGCAAAAAGGGCTTTTGTGTGTGTGGGGTGTGGGTTATGATGTTCATTTGCTCAGTAAGCTGTTGTGATTGCTTACTGAAAATTGAGACATACATTATTAAAATATCTGGAAAATAACGCTGTCACTCAGCTACAGAAACTTTGATCTTTGTAACAAATTAAGCGATTTAGTATATTGACATATGGGTAAGTTATCAGGGCTCATCAAAACTTTTTTAACGCTAGCAGAAATGGCTAAGATTTCAGCCTATGTGAAGGATTACTCACAAGAAAGATATATTTTGGTTTGGAGAAGATGGATAGATTATATTGAGAATAAATATGGAACTAAAAAGTTTCATTTGGTTTTTGAGTAAATTTTAGATTGTTAATGTAGTTTATTTTTTTAATTAGTAATAATAATGTTTAATATGTTTGTTCAGAAGAGAGCTAAAGGATGTTATAGAATTGTTAACTTAAGGGTGATATAATCTAAGACAGAGTATAATTATTGTATTGTTAACCCTGTGTGTGGCTCTGGGAAGTCGGGGGGGAGGGAGGGGGGTGGGGGAGGGTGGGTTTTGGGGAGGAGGGGAGTTATAGTGTAAAACTTTTAAAAATTTTCAATTAAAAAAAAACAAAAACTTTTTTAACACAAGGACCCGTGTGCATCACAAAAGAAGCTACTGTCAGAGAGGAGAAAATTTCCATCACTGCTTTATAAATCTATTCTCTTATATGGGCATTCAGTGTGCCATTCGTGTAGTTTGCTTTTATGCAGTTCTGTGATGCAATTCTGATACTTACAGGATTGTTATTGGCTTTCCCCACAAGTATGAGCCTTGCTTTCAGCTTGGTCATATTAAAGTTTTTCAAATAGGCGTCATAAATTCTCTTGGCCAGTGACTTAAGATCTGCGACTTCGGAATTTTCTATACAAAGTTCACCTGTTCGGATTTCAGCTTTCAGCTTTGCCTTTTCTGATCTGGGCATCCGTCCAAATCGAATGGCTGAGGGGAAAGAAAACAAGCGTCGAAAAGGGAGCGTAAGAATACGAAAAAACACCCTCTCACCCACAGATATTCTCCCATTCTGGACTCAGTCGTACGTTGGGTTGTGTAAGGGCTGCGTAGACCAGTGTTTTACAAACTTGGCAACTTTAAAAGGGGTGGACTTCAATACCCCAAATTCCCCAGAAAACACCGCAAAGTTGCCAAGTTTGAAAAACACTGGCGTAGACACATTCAATTTCAATAGTGCTAAGAGAGAACAGACCAGGGTTATCTACAATTTACCAATGACTGAGAGATCCTTTTTATCCACATGCAGCCAATCCCTTCTAAATAAAACATGAACATAGCATGGCTGGCTCAGGAATTCTGGGAGTTGAAGTCCACCAGTCATAAAAGAGCCAAGGTTGCCTTATACCCCTGGCCTAGCATATGTGTTGCATCTTTCTCTGGTCCTAAAAACAGGAATTGGCTCTCCGTGAATGCAGACGCCAACTCTGTTGGAACAGGCCAACCTGTTGTAGCCTAGGAACTACATGCCACCGATACTACACACATCCTCAAGGTCTGTTGCCTAGCCTGAGGCCTGCCGGATGCAGTTGTGAGATCCAAGATGCAACAACACGGAAGGAGAGCTCTGCGTTTTTGCAGTTCTATGGCTCCAAAGTTCGAGTGAAGTGAAGCTTGAGAATTTCACCCAAGTAGTCTGAGATTCTTTCCCACGTGGGAAAGTATTCAGGACCCAGACATGGAAAAGAGATTCCCTTTCACAGCCGTTTTATATTTAGACTACTTAAATGCCCTGTCTCCCATTTCTAAACTTGTTACCTGCTTCTTTCTCTCTCTCTCCCTCCCTCTCCCTCTCTTCTCTTTTCTCTCTCCCTCCCTCTCTCTCCCTCCCTCTTCTCTCTTTTCTCTTTCTCTCCCTCCCTCTTCTCTCTCCCTCTCTCTTTCTCTCTCTCCCTCCCTCCCTCTTCTCTTTTCTCTTTCTCTCTCTCTCCCTCCCTCCCTTCTCTCCCTCTCTTCTCCCTCCCTCTCCCTCCCTCTTCTTTTCTCTCTCTCCTCTCCCTCCCTCTCTCCCTCTCTTCTCTCTCCCTCCCTCCCTCTTCTCTTCTTTTTTTCTCTCTCTCCCTCCCTCCCTCCTCTCTCTCTCCCTCCCTCCCTCTTCTCTTTTCTCTCTCTCTCTCTTCTCTCTCTCCCTCCCTCTTCTCTTCTTTTTTTCTCTCTCTCTCCCTCCCTCTCTTCTCTCTCTCCCCCTCTCTCTCTCTCTTCCCTCTCCCTCCCTCCCTCTTCTCTTTTCTCTCTCTCTCTTCTCTCCCTCCCTCCCTTCTCTCTCCCTCTCTTCTCCCTCCCTCTCCCTCCCTCTTCTTTTCTCTCTCTCCTCTCCCTCCCTCTCTCCCTCCCTCTTCTCTCTCCCTCCCTCTTCTCTTCTCTTTTTTTTCTCTCTCTCTCCCTCCCTCCCTCCTCTCTCTCTCTCTCTCCCTCCCTCTTCTCTTTTCTCTCTCTCTCTCTTCTCTCTCCCTCCCTCTTCTCTTCTCTCTCTTTTTTCTCTCTCTCTCCCTCCCTCTCTTCTCTCTCTCTCTCTCCCCCTCTCTCTCTCTTCTCTCTCCCTCCCTCCCTCTTCTCTTTTCTCTCTCTCT
>NW_015386613.1:81486-128687 GCF_001527695.2 Protobothrops mucrosquamatus | reverse complement strand
TCTCTCTCCCTCCCTCCCTCCTCTCTCTCTCTCTCCCTCCCTCCCTCTTCTCTTTTCTCTCTCTCTCTCTCCCTCCCTCTTCTCTTCTTTTCTCTCTCTCTCTCTCTCTCCCTCCCTCTTCTCTTCTCTCTCTTTTTTCTCTCTCTCTCCCTCCCTCCCTCCTCTCTCTCTCTCTCTCTCCCTCCCTCCCTCTTCTCTTTTCTCTCTCTCTTCTCTCTCTCCCTCCCTCTTCTCTTCTCTCTCTTTTTTCTCTCTCTCTCTCTCCCTCCCTCTCTTCTCTCTCTCTCTCTCTCTCTCTCTCTCTCTCTCTCTCCCCCTCTCTCTCTCTCTTCTCCCTCCCTCCCTCCCTCTTCTCTTTTCTCTCTCTCTCTCTCTCTCTCTCTCTCTCTCTGACACGGGAAGATCTGTGAAGAAATAACTAAATACATTTCTTTTGTATTGCTGGCATAACATTAAAGTTCCAAAATCCTGCATCAAACTAAAGTATGGTTACTGATGCTTGAGAGCTGAAGGTAGGATGTATATATATAGTGCTTCCAGTCTGAAACCTTTATTTATGGAACAGATGCACCTGTTACATTGTGCCAGGAATTCCTTAGAAAGGATTTGCTACTCTTGTCAGACACCTCCGGCAGAAAGAAATTCCAAGACAAAACATGGTGCCACCTCTGCTCTAGGATTAAGGCAGCTTACTGTTCCTCAAACCATGAGATAATGCTAGACTAATCCTGCAAGCCTTGAGGGATTTACACTGTAGCCTCTGTTGGTTCTGCGGTGTGAGGTGGCAGAGGAAACAGCGCAGAAGAAAACAGAATATTCTTCATTGGCCAATGTGTGTGACTGAGCACACACAAGGAATGTGTCTCCGGTGCAGAAGCCCTCAGTGTACATACAAGCAACAAGGGATAAATCTTGATAATCATAAAATACAATCATCATAAATCAGTGACAGTCACAGGATACTAAATAAGCAAACAACATAAATCATAATAGATCCTAAAGGAAGGCAATCAACATAAATCATGAGGTACAAACAACACAGTTATAGTCAAAAGAAGCTTAGGAAATAGGAAAGACGAAAAGAGGAGAAGCATAATAGGTAATACTGCCCTCTACCAGGTGGTCTGACATCCTAGTAGGGCACAGAGTGTGTTGTGGGAATTGGTTGTTCAGCAGAGTGATGGTTGTGGGGGGAGAAGCTGTCTTTGTCTCTGGTTGTTTTGGCGTGCAACACCCTACAGCGTCGCCTGGAGGGAAGACGTTGAAAGGGTTGATGTCCAGGAGGTGAGGGGTCTGCAGACATTTTCTCAGCCCTCCTTCTGGCCCGTGCAGGATACAGGTCCTCAGTGGAAGGCAGGCTGGCTGCAGCTGGGTTTTTTTTCCTCAGTCCTAACTATCCGTTGGAGTCTGTGTCTGTCTTGTTTGGTTGCTGTGCCAAACCAGACAGTTACAGAGGTGCAAATGACAGTCTCAATCATTCCTTTGTAGAACGGCATCAGCAGATCCTTGGGCAGTCTGAGAAACTTAAAATAAATCTAAGGATATATATCCAGTTTTTACAGACCAGGAGACGGAAAATAAGACCTATCCTGCACCAATCCGTACACAGAAGTATCTCGAGGAAGGAAAAACAGAAGGATTACGCATCTGGGGGATGTCATCAGACTTTTCCTTCCCTGCAATACAGAGGTGGCTCAAGGCCAGGTAGGATTTGGTTGCTGTTGCTAGGTCATGACACAGCAAGGATTTCATTCCATATCAAGTTTGCAATTGCTCAATTAAAGAAAAAAGCATCCCGTGGACTTTCAAAGAACATAAATGGAAGGAAAAAGTACTAAACAAAATGCCATTACATATATGTTAATGTATAACATTTGTGCAGAGTTACCCATTAACCAAACGTTGCAAAAACCGTTTGTGCAAGGACATCGTTACGTTTGCGCTGAGCTCCCCTTACCAGAACAAATGGCGAAGCAGCCTATGAGAGCGTAGACGGACGGACGGCTCCGGCCCCTCCGGCTTTGCCCCTGTGGGGAGAATCCCAGCAGCCCCCTCAAAACTGACGGACACCCTTACCTACCATTATGAGACATCCCAACGGACAGGCACTTCTGAAAACGACAGTACTGGCACTTGTTTCGGTTCTTTTTCTGGATTTTGCAGTTGCGATCACATCGGTCGTAAATAAGTTTTAGCCTGATGGTTCGCCTGAAAAAGCCCTAAGGACAGACAGGGTCAGGGAACAAAACGTGAATACTCGGAAAGGGGAACCGACCCATCTTCCAAGGGGACGGACGGTGCCGTTTTAAGCACAACCTCTAGTAAGACCACTGCACTATAGGAAGTAAATACAGCTAGGCTAGAGTTTGGCTTTTGAGAGACACACAGAATAAAAGAGAGCCAAAAGTAAAGTGGAATATAACAGAATATAACAGGATGAGAGAGTTGGAAGGGACCTTGGAGGTCTTCTAGTCCAACCCCCTGCTCAGGCAGGAGATCCTATACCATTTCGGACAAACGGCTGTCCAGTCTCTTCTTAAAAACTTCCAGTGTTGGAGCATTCACCACTTCTGGAGGCAGGTTGTTCCACTGGTTAATCGTTCTCACTGTCAGGAAATTTCTCCTTAGTTCTAGGTTGCTTCTCTCTTTGGTTAGTTTCCATCTGTTGCTTCTTGTCCTGCCTGCTTTGGAGAATAGCTTGACTCCCTCTTCTTTGGGGCAGCCCCTGAGATACTGGAAGACTGCTATCATGTCCCCCCTCGTCCTTCTCTTCATTAAACTAGACATCCCCAATTCCAACCACTGTTCATTCTATGTTTCAGCCTCCAGTTCCCTGATCATCTTTGTTGCTCTTCTCTGCACCCTTTCTAGAGTCTTCACATCTTTTTCATATCGTGGTGACCCGTTTACATTAAAAAATTATCCCATCATCATGGAAAATGCTAAAGTCGTCATCATACAAGAACAATATTTTTTTTTTTTAGTATTCCACATACAGGCAGTCCCCAACTTACAAGCAATCATTTAGTGACCATTCAAAGTTACAATGGCACTGAAAAAAGTGACTTATGACCAGCCCTCAAATGTACAACCGTTGTAGCCTCCCCACGGTCATGTGATCAAAATTTGGTTGCTTGGCAACCAGCCTGTAGTTAGGATGATTACAGCAATTTAGGGTCCCATGATTGGGTTCTTTGTGACCTTCCCAGCCAGGTCTGGCAAGCAAACGGGGGAAGCGGGATCTGCTTAATGGCAAAAAAGGTCATAAAATCAGGTGTGACTCGCTTAACAACCACCTTGCTTAGTAATGGAAATTCTGGCCCAATTGTGGTCGTTAAGTCGAGAACTCCTTCGGAGTTGCACTGGTAGAGAAGGTCAGACGCACCTTTTTGCTTTGTGAAATGTCAGCAGATCACGGGGCTTTTTAAGGGCCCCCATTCTCACTCTAGTGAGCGTTTCTGCATTATCGATAGGTCCAAAACCAACATTTTCCAGGACCTTAATCTGCTTCCAGTTTTTCCAGACAAGAGTTTCAAAGGTCACAGATCCAATCACATGGGGACAATCTATTAGTAAACAGCTAAACCCCTCCTTTCCGACATGCCCGCTGCATTCCTGGAAAATGCAGATGTTGTAGGACATCGTTAAGAAATAGGGATTGTTCTACCTGGAAAGGAAAAAGGTCCCTAAGGTCCCTTAAACCGTTTTGATAGCTGCGTGTCCACAAAACAACCTATATTCTCCACAAAGTGTGTTCCACGCAACGAAGGGGAATCTCATTTTTATTCTTTTCAACAGCTCCGCTCTCTGATGCTGTCATCCAAGCTTCCCATAATGTTTAGTGCCAGTGTAAAAAAAAACAACAACCCAGTGAAGCCCTTACCTTGCAACCTTCGCAAGCGTGGACTCCATAGTGATAGCCTGACGCTTTATCGCCACAGATTCTGCATTCAATGTTTAAGGCCACATTGGGCAGCTCATCTCTGCTATTGGGAAGAGCGGTGAGATTCACAGATGAGGGGCTTGAGGCCGGCGAGAGAGAATCTGCCAAGGGAAGAAAGAGGAAGCCTCAGCGTTTGTCATCCCTGACCACTTACCTGGAAGCCTCTTATCCGAGTAGTTCTAGCCAACATGACACTCTAGACCAGGGGTAGTCAACCTTGGCTCTTTTATGACTTGTGGACTTCAACTCCCAGAATTCCTGAGCCAGCTAAGCTTTGCTGGCTGAGGAATTCTGGGAGTTGAAGTCCACAAGTCTTAAAGTTGCCAAGGTTGAGAACCCCTGCAAGTCCAGAGCTTAAGGTTTTTTCCTTACCCACTAGTTTTTGTCTTAGGCTCTGGAGCAAACAGCTGGTTTCCTATGTGGTCCAGGCAGCCGAAGTGGCTTTAGAGAGGTTAACAGAAAATACCATTTTTGAACCCTTAGGCGTCACCACCGCCTTGGAAAGCAAAGTTTATATAAAGAAGGCCTTTTTGTGTAATCTGAATTCTTGAAATGACAAGGAAGAATTTAAGACACTGCCAGGTGCCCTTCTGGGATAAAAAATGCAGGTTTCTTCCCAATAAGTGTTATTCTGCATCAATAAAGGAGAATATTTGCAGCTCAGGGTTGGGACGAGGCGTCCTGGGTGCTCTCTGAGCTGGGCTGTTTTCTTGCAGACGTTTCATGACCCAGACAGACCAGGGAGAGTCACCACCAGCGCCTCTTAAGAGCCAATCTCTTTCCCTTTCAGCACTGGGGATGCTACCTACAGCAGGGCTTTTCAACCAGTGGTACGGGTACCACTTGTGGTACACTGGCACCTGGCAGGTGGTACGCAACCATCCTAGAAAAGTGGTAGCGGGGGAGGGGAATGAGCTGAACCGGTGGCATCATAGCACAAGCCTGGGCGAAAGATGGCTGGACCTGCAGGGCGTTCAAGGCTCAGTGGAAGCGCCAGGATCAGTGCCGCTTTCCAGCTGATTGGGGCTTCGGGGCTATCAGGGCTCAGTGGAAGCGCCAGGATCAGCTCCAGGCTCCAGCTGAAGCTCGGCGGTGATCCTGGCCGCTTCTGCTGAGCCCTGAAGAAGTACCAATCAGCTGGAATGATGCAGCATCTCTAGGGTCTTGTGATTTACATTCAGATGCTTGGCCACGGATTCATATTTATGACGGTCAGTGTCCCAGGGTCATGTAAAGTGACCAAAACCTGCTGCAACCACCCAGCAGACGGGGGGGGGGAATAAAAACCAAACACCCCCCCACCCCAATCCTCAACAGAAAACCAACAATGAAAACCTCGGACAGAAGGAAGAGCACCGCCGGGTGGGCAGGCAGGTGTCTTACTCGGCTGTGGCCTGGGGGGCACTTTTTTCAGTGCCATTGTAACTTTGAACAGTCACTAAGCGAACTGTTGTAAGTCGAGGACTACCTGTACTTTATCACTTTTTTCCCTTTTTTTTTTTTGGTCATCAAGTTTTTGACACTTTGCTAGGCGACTGGTGGTACTCAGATATTGCCATATCCTAAAAGTGGTACAATGGGTGAAAAAGTTGAAAAGCCTTGACCTACAGTACTTTGGGTAGTGACACGTTTGCAAGAAAACGACTAAGTTCACAGAGCGCCAAGGACCCCTCTCGCTCTACATCAGATCCATCTTTCTGTAAGAATTGCGCTCTGAGCAGCATTTGGCCTTTCTTTTCTAGCCCTCACCTCTTCTTCTCCTCTCAAAAGAATTCCAAACAAAATGAAAAGCATGCCAGGCTTTATAGGACGGGGCACAGCCCGCTTGGGGGATCTGACTGGGGGTGTGTACTGAGAAGTGCTAAATACTATCACAAAAATCACTCCAGAGTATTTCCAAGTTTCACACACTCTTAATTGTAACGAGTGACAGCACACAACAACACACAGTCCAACATTCCTGTCTGAATTCAGAGCAGGCACAATTATTTCTAGAAGGATCCCATCCCCACCCCAAATCTACTTTCTGTCTAGGCAACTTAGAAAATAAAGCACTTAAAGCAATCCTTATCTAGACAAAATACAGGCAATATGAAATGATGCCCATCAGTTAACTTCTTTGGGTTATCTCACTTGCTTTTCAGAGATACCTATGAAGACATCAAGGGAAATTTATCTACACGATGTGAGATAAAATCAAAGGCGGTGGCCCTGCTCTGCTTAGAGACAATCTGGATTTAAATTTCATCATCTTTTATCTTTTATTATCGGATACCAATTGAAGGGTTTTTACCTGTATGGACAGATCCGTCTGAACCGTTTCCCAGCGACTGGAAGTCAGTTAATGCTCCAGAGCTTTCCGCGCTTATAGACAGTGAAAGTTCTTTCATGCTCTCCATCGCTTGCAAAATGTCTTAAGATAAAGGAAGAGGGTCTTGATAGTCCTTCGAGGGAACAAAGGGGCAGAGCTGGCTGTGCTCTAGGTCCACCATCTTGATGAGGTCAGGTGTCTGAAAGGCAAACAGGGGTTTTGCAAGGCAAACTAAGCCATTCACTTGTGGGGGGTAAACCCTCTCTGCTCCTTGTCCACAAGTGTTTTGGCCAAGTCTACTTGTATGAGGCCCTCCGTACTTTGGAGGCAACAAAATTCCAGCAGCGGCTTGAGGGGGACGCCATCGTCATGAGGCAAATGACACATCCAAAGATTCGTGTGCAACAGGCATAAAAATGCCCCTTCTTGTGGCTGCAAACTCTGGTCCTGTAAGTGCCACCTCAGACTCTATTTCTGATGGCTCAAACGTGAAAACGAAACTGAAATAAAACTTGCCACTGCATCTTATCTTTTGACCAGGACATCGTTGAAACAAAGCCTCAAGTAGATTTTTCTTCGGTCCACACGTCCTCTTTTTAAGTGCTCCCCCAGGAAAGTCACCATAACTTGTACAATGTTCAGCACGTTCCCCCCTGCTATGCATTTAGAGCAGGGTTTTTCAACCTCGGCAACTTTTAGATCAGTGGTTCTCAACCTTTTTAACGCCGCGACCCCCAACCAGTCATAAGTCGAGGACTAAACCGGTCATAAGTCGAGGACTAAACTGGTCGTAAGTCGAGGACTACCCAACCGGTCGTTAAGTCGAGGACTTTCCCTGCCCGGGAGCACCGCGCATGTGTGGTTCCGCCCCCTGCGCCGGCCGAGGCGTAGCTGGCAAGCGGCAGAGACGGAGCAGGCCGACCACCAGCTGGCCCAGCCCAAGGCAGGTAAGGCACCCGCCGGAAAAGGGGAAAAAATGGCGGACAGCCTTGCTTGGCGACCCCCGTGAAATGGTCGATAGACCCCAAATGGGGTCCCGACCCATAGGTTGAGAACCGCTGTTTTATTTGGGTGGACTTGAATTCCCAGAATTCTCTAGTCAGCGTGCTAGCTAGGGAATTCTGGGAGTTGAAGTCCACCATTTTAAAGTTGCTGAGGTTGAAAAACACTAATTTAGAAGGAAGAAGAACCCATGAGGAGCTCAGCTGCACTGCCTTTGAACATCTCTGAGCAATCTGGATCCCAGAATCTCCCTTCCCTGAGGAAAAATCTGCCAAGCAAGCATTCAGGCTCATGAAGAGAAGAGAACAAGACGTTTAGTTTTCCGTAATGCGTATCAGTCAAGACATTCCCATCCTTGCCAGGTAAGGGTGGGGCTTCAGAGGGAGACCCGGGGCCCTGTTTATTTCGCCACCCTTCTGGAGCTCTGTGCCAAGGCAAGGCCAACACAGACATTACTAACATCAATTAAGACTGGAAGAAGCAACACACATTTGCTGGTGCCCGTTCTGAGGCTCTGTGGGGCCAAAAACAAAGCTTTGGGAAACTTCTAAGTAAGCTGATATTGTTTTGGGGGGGGGGGGGCTTTTCAAGTACAAAATAGGTGTCTCAACTCCCAGCAAAGCTTAAGTCATCCACCCTTAACCCTCTCCAAAATGATGCCTCACCCTCCCCATCAAGATTTGCCCTCCCTGCAGGCCAAAACATAAAAAAAAATAAAAGCTGTAGTCCCGGTTGGCAAAAATAGGCTGATCAGCCCTGACATAAGCAGAAGCCACGGCATACGTTAAAATCCCTTCCGCATAGCACATTCCTGCCAAATTCCCAGAGGGGATCAATTTTCCTGTCTTCTTTCCCGATTCCCCCATCTCTAATGTTTAATGGCTGGGTATGAGGGGATTTAATAAGGCTCTTTGCTTCTCGTATATGCAATCCCCCACCTGGACATATAATAAGCAGAGCGAACATCTTCTTTTTACTATTTGAGTTGGCTTTCCCCGTAAAGCAAGGGTGGGGAACCAAGGCCCCTTTAGGACTTGTGGACTTCAACTCCCAGAATTCCTGAGCCAGCTGTGCTGGCTCAGGAATTCTGGGAGTTGAAGTCCACAAGTCCTAAAGGGCTATAATTCCCCACCTCTGCTGTGAAGGAATCAAGAAAGTTGTACCACTGAATCTCAAGGAAGAGCATCGCCAAAGAGTTCCCCTTGCTGATATTTATCAGAACAGGACTTTCTGATGACCTACCTCTAGTGGTGCACGGATTGTTTTAAAGAAGTATTTCATTTCAGTCTTCTCTTTTGTTACTACGTAGGGTAACAAAAGCATTCTGAGCACATATGGAAACTCCTAATCTAGAGGTACTGGCAACAGTTATACCACTGAAGATGCTCACGACTTGAAAACTCATCCAGTTGCTGTTTCTGTTCTTTATGTTAATTTCTTAGATAAGCAGACTTTCTTTTAGGCGGTATTTTGCAAAATCAGCTCTATACAGGTGAAGCCCAAATAATTTTGAAGCTCGGATGCTCTCACGGGGCATCTTTTCCCATGCAGGATACAACATGCAGCAAGATCCAACCTCTGTAACACAACCCCGTGTCTGTCTTGAATCCGGTCCCAGCAAACTCAAGAAGCCTGGATTCCAAAAGGGTGCATGAGTGAAGATTTGCTTTTATAAAGGACTAGATAGGTCCAAATAAATCTCACTCACTTCAAGTAGGGCAAGAGCAAGGGATTTTGATTTTCTTTAAGATAATATAAAATAAGGTTAAGAAGACTGATCACACAGCAGCACAAACATCCCAGAAGTACAGTTCTGTAAACTAAGCCAGGAGACAAAGGAATTGTCCTCTGCAGAGGGAAACACAATAACATTTAAAAACAGAAGGAACAGTGAATGTTCTTTGACAAAAGCATTGCCTGCAAAGAGTCCAACTGCTCCAGAGATACGTAGAGTCCTTCACGTATCTGTCTATGCAAGGCTGGCACACAAGGAAGAAACATGCTGATGCCTGCCTTATAAAGGACCTGCCCGAAGCATTACTCCCACCTTCCACCACCAATAACTCTAACTCAGAGTGGGGTAAAAAAAAAATTCTGACTTACAAAATGTTTACTCAACTAGCTAGACTAGATCGCGACTGGCTGAAGATTAGCTAATATCCCCCTCCTCTTGATAACTTAAACTGGAAAACCTAATTTTAAAAGGGAAGGGGAAAAAATGAGAAAAACTGATTAATTTAGGAATCCAACACTTTGTCCAAGTAGTTTATAAAAGAGAAAGTACAAAAGTCCTTGACTTACAAACATTTCACATTTGGAGTTACAACAGCACTGAAAACAGTTACTTAGAACCTCTCCTCAAAGTATCCTAAATATGCTTTTTCCACGAGGCAACTGGACTTTCTTGTTTTGCTTTGAAGAGGTTTCGCTTCTCATCCCAGAAGCTTCCTCAGCTCTGGAGAAGGGAAGGATTTATACTCCTTGCGGACAGCTGGTCATTTGCCTTCTTTTAGGGAGTCCTTGAGGCCACTTGGAGGGAGGTCTGTGTCCTCAGGGTCACCTGAGTAGTGAGTAACTTATGACAGAACTGAAGAAGCTTCTTGGATGAGAAGCGAAATGTCTTCAAAGAAAAACACGGAAGTCCCGTTGCCTCCTGAAAAAGCACCTTTGGGATAACTGTGGCCTGGAAGAGACTGAGAATCTCCAGAGACTGTCCTCAAAGTTATGACCGTCACACCACCCGTGTGGTCAACGGATTGCAATTTGGGTGCTTGGCAACCAGCTCCCATTTGTGACCGGCTGCAATGTCCGGCAGTCACCTGATCCCACTTTCCGGCTTCCTCAGCCAGTTTCCAACAAGCAAAGTCAAAAGAGGAATCTGGATTCACTTCACCACTTAATGATGGCAGTAAAAACTATGGTAACATTGGATCTGGTCACGTGGTGACTTGCTTAACAACCACACTGTTTAGTGACCAAACTTCCAGTCCCAACTGTGATTTAAGGACTACCTGTAAAAGTAAGATAGTGAAGGAAAGCACGCACGATAATATCAGCAAATCAGTTACTATAAAAATATTTACCATTCTCAAACTGAGCCTTTTGCAGCAGTTAGTAACAGATGAGGAGGGACTCTGACTGGGAACTTTGTCCCTTTTCAGCCGGATCAAAAGACGATCGAGAGGGATTGTTACAAAGCCCCTGATGACCGGCAGACCTTCAAGCACAGAGTCTGCCCACCGAGAAGGGCAAGCGGTGTGAGCAGGGAGGGCAGTGAGAGCTGGCCAGGATTTAGCTAATCCCTCCCTGCCAGCCTGCCTTGTATATTTAAAGAGGGCAGAGCATGACCCGGAGTACATGAAACTGCTATTCTAGTATTGGAAAGTCAGGTATGTCAGACTGAGATCCTGTGACGAGCAGCCTTCGAGCAGGCCAGAAAATTCAACCGCTCTTTCTCCCCTTTCGGATCTAGCAAACAATGCTTGAAAGCCCAGCGTGACACGGAGCTATACAGAACAACTCCAGAGTAATTAACAAAGCTCACTTAAAACAGGCAGGGCAGTGAAGTTCGTCTAAGTCAGGCCGGATGGCACCACCTCAGCTGACCTTGAAAGGAGAAATGAAGCAAGGTCAACATTTGTCATTGGTGGAGTGGGAGGCATCCCAAGGCCGCAAGCTAGACTGGCCAGTCAAAAACACATGGCAGCCGCCCTGTTGCTGGGAAAACTAAACGGGCTCCAAGTCCACGAAGGCCCTGGGAGCTGAGCTCAACTCCAAGCAGTTTTTGACTTTTATGTCCTGCTGTGCACAGGTGTGGAATTGCATCAAAGAGTCCGATACTCACCATCCCCGGGGGTGGGGGGGAGTTATTTGGGAAATATTACTGGGCAGAACAGCCCACACATCGCCAAGGGCACACATGTTGGGATGTCATTTCTGAACACCCACTATCCAGGGGCCTTATTATCCTCCTGTTGTTTCACAGCTCCCACCACCACCGAGTTTCTGAGTAGGCCAGGGGTAGGCCAAGCCCCAAAGATACCTGCTAATCAATGCTGTTGAACTCTCGGGAAAGAACCACCTTCTAGCCACTATTTTTTATTTTCAATCTCGTCTTATTATTTATTAATATTAATTATTAAGATCATATTATTTATTTTCATAACTAACTCAAGACAGCAAACATACCTAATGTTCCTCCTTCCTCCTCTTTTCCCCACAACAACAACAACAACCACAACCCTGTCAGGTGGGTGGGGCCGAGAGTGACCGACCCAAAGACACCCAGCCGGCTTTCGTGGCTAATAAGGCAGAACTAGAACTCTCAAGTCTCCCGGCTCAGATCAGTCGAGATGCCCATGAAGGTGATTTCCATCTGCTGAGTCAAGAGGAGTCAAGAGGAGTTTTCACTATAGTCACAAGAACAATACGGAGGTTGCTGCTCAGAGCCTTCCCAGGTCCAGTCCTGAATGAAACCAGAGTATCTGGTTCCTGACCCACCTGGGAAAGGAGATAAGCATTTATCAAAAAATAGGACCAGCGTTTGGGGAGAAGGGAGCAACAATTAATCCAGGGGTCTTCAAACTTGGCCCTTTTATGACTGGTGGACTTCAACTCCCAGAATTCCTCAGCCAGCGTGCCTAGCTGAGGAATTCTGGGAGTTGAAGTCCAGGGGTCTTCAAACTTGGCCCTTTTATGACTTGTGGACTTCAACTCCCAGAATTCCTCAGCCAGGCACGCTGGCTGAGGAATTCTGGGAGTTGAAGTCCACAAGTCATTAAAGGGCCAAGTTGGAAGACCCCTGGATTAATCTTTTGGAGTTGGTATAATTTTATTGGAATATCTGGGGAGAAAAGCTGGCCATCTACAAAGATGGAGACGGATGCTGCAAAAGGATTGGTGAGCGTTCCTTCTGCAGCCAGGGAAAGCCTCGTTTTAATTAGAAATGATGCCCGTGGTCACTGGGGATGGGGAATAAATGCTGATGAGAAAGTACACATTAGAAGCCAAGCAGAGGTCTTGCCTGGCCTAAGAGAACAACTGTACGTCTCTTATAAGGGCCGCTTCAAGCAGCTGCAGGGATGGAGCTGCAAAGAGGTGAATCAGCTGTGAAGAGTTTAAGGAAGCCAGTTTGGTTTGGGGGTGAAGCTGCTGGTGAAGTTCTCGTCCTGCCTTCGCTGAATATGCCGGCTGGAGGACTTTGGGCCCTCTCAGTCCAGCCCACCCCACGTGGTTGCTGCTATGGGGGAAAGGGGAAGAGGAGGAAGGAGTACTTGAATAAATAAACAAATCTGATGGAGCAATTTCTAAGTCTTCAAATCGATAGAGCTATTTGGATCGTTTGACAAAGAGATAGATTTCCTTCCTTCCTTCCTTTTTTCCTTTCCTTCCTTTTTTCCTTTCCTTTCCTTCCTTCCTTCCTTCCTTCCTTCCTTTTTTCCTTTCCTTTCCTTTCCTTTCCTTTCCCTTCCTTCCTTCCTTCGTTCCTTTTTTCCTTTCCTTTCCTTCCTTCCTTCCTTCCTTCCTTCCTTCCCCCCTCTCTCCTCATTACTGTCAAAACCAATTTACTGTTGGAAAGGAAATAAAGCAGAATAAAATCCTTCCCTATCAAGAAGATATTTTTTTTTAAAACCCTGAGAAAGGTACACTAAGTCATCAAATGGAACAAAGCTGTAGGCCAGGGGTCTTCAAAGCCAGGCATGCCTGGCTGAGGAATTCTGGGAGCTGAAGTCCACAAGGCATAAAAGGGCCAAGTTTGAAGACCCCCTGCTGTAGGCTATGGTGCTATGACAGGTTTCCTCCACGTACATGATCATTCCTGTTGGGCAACTGAATATGATCGTTTTGAGTTCATCCATTCTGCAGCCACGTTTTTCTTTTGGATGCTGACAATAAGGGAAAATACGATTTTCTGAGTAAACTCATGCAGCCTATTAAAACTCTTTGTCCTGAAATGCACATATGGATACCGTGAACGCTGCTGCTGGCAGGAGGAGAGGATGAGGGAGGCTTAATTCTAGCTTGTGATTTAGGCAGAAGTGAGGAAGCATTTTAGTAAAACATGCCATTAACAAATGAGGTATGCTTCAATAAATCATTTTAATTCAGTGTTTCTTCAAATTACTTGCTGTGAGCTTAATCCCTTAAAGCCCTCAAATCTGATGAAAAGGAGCTAAGTTTCGGGTGGGGAGGGAGCCCCCCCCTCCACCATCATGCCCAGCATAAACATTTGCACGAGGGCTACTCCTTTTAATGTAGCCTATGAATAATAGTCACAATTTTGCACAACAATTTTAGTCTAGCAATTATTTGAGCAATTATTTCCTACCCTCCTGCCAACTCCAAAGCATGGAGGCAATCCTGCAAAATAAGCCAGAATGCTGCCTTAAACATCAAGCGAGGCTGCAATGAGAGTTTATTCCTAACACGAGCGGATGTCTTAGACACTTCTTTTCCCTGCAAAAAAAATAAGCATTACTACCCACACTAACACGTCAGAAGGCACAGATTAGCCATTGTTTGCTGATAAAGCTGTGATTTAGTGTAATGTCACACTAAACCAGAAATTAGGTTTGAAAGCCCACCGTTATCGGTCTCTTACAATGCAATAATCCCAAATCAAAGGAAGCACGTGATCCATCTGCTTCCAAGAAGAGTTAACAATCTTTCCTCACCGTCTGCTGAAAAGGGGCATCTGGTTTTTACTCAACCCCATTCAAGCTGGAGGCCAGCACCCACCCGTGACATCCGGACGGTTGTTTTCCAGCCATCTCCTCTTAGGTTCCACTAAGAGGGATGGCCGGCTGCCCTTGGACAAGTAGTTAAATATTCACTTTTCATTTAGGACTTTTGACCAAAAGACCAAAACAGAGATTCAAGGAGAGCACCCAGTCTGAAATGGCCAAGCGTTACCACTTCCATGCCAGGTTTGATTTCTGGAAATACGCCGTACAACTTCAGTCCTATGTTTCTGTCTCAGAATTGTGTGGATTCTTTTTCCAGAGAGACTAGCTAACGAAGCCTCTTCTGTAGGAGATCCTGCCATCTTTCTTGCTTGGTCCTCTGAAGCCGCTTCCCACAACCTGGTGCCCGGCAGGGACTTCCGCTTCCACAACCCCCAGGCTTTGTCCGTGACAGCCTGGAAGCCGCACTCCCAATCGGTACCTCCTCCCTACATTTACCACCACAGGAACCACATCCTCCCCTCCATTCAGGTGGAGGTTTACCATGAACGATCCTCATTCAGGAAAGCTAAAATGAGAAACGGGGAAGACACACAACTTGCTTCCCAGCAAACTATGTCAAAGAGTTGGAAGTGCCATGAAATATGGCATATTAAGGGAATTCTTAACTAGTAAATATGTTTAAAATTGCACCAAATAAACCACAATAAAACATGCTTTTTTAGAAATACATAATTGCATCTGCTGTCAGTTTCCCCACAACCATCTTTCTCTTCAGCAACAGAAACTAAGGCATCTTATACCCATATCAGATTCTCCCCCTTGCTGCATTTCTCACTGGGTGGCCGGGGGGGTGGGGAGGCATTAGTCTAATGTAGAGGACACCCTTGTGTGAGGGTGTATTGCCCTAACTGGCATGTCAACAAGAGGCAGCAGTCAGCCAACTGGGCCGATCTCAGAGGCTGGTGTGGGTTGGTCCTAATTAAACTTTGGATGTGAGACCACGAAGAACTGCCAGATGAGGAAATTGGAAACACATCCTGGAAGAAGACAAGGGGAGCCAGTTCTCTAACACAGTCACGAAGATTGCACGAATAATATACGAACGCTCTCTGGAGTTTCTTCCTCCATTATTATAGAGTAACAGAGTTTGTGGGGATCTCCAGTCCAGCGCCCTGCTCGAGCAGGAGACCCCCTATACCAGGGGTAGGCAACCTTGGCTCTTTTATGACTGGTGGACTTCAACTCCCAGAATTCCTGAGCCAGCCGTGCTGAGGGGAAAGGGAGAGGTTTCCAAGCTGAGCCAGGCTGGCTCAGGAATTCTGGGAGTTGAAGTCCACCAGTCTTAAAGTTGCCAAGGTTGAGGACCCTCGATATAGGGCAGGGGTGGGCAACCTTGGCTCTTTTATGACTTGTGGACTTCAACTCCCAGAATTCCTGAGCTAGCCATGCTGAGGGGAAAGGGAGAGGTTTCCAAGCTGAGCCATGCTGGCCCAGGAATTCTGGGAGTTGAAGTCCACCAGTCATAAAAGAGCCGAGGTGGCCTACCCCTGCCCTATACTATATTCTGGACAAAGGGCCGTCCGTTTCTTCCCCCCCCCCTTTCTTTGGCATCCTGCCCAACCAACATCTTGTAGGCACAAGGACCGTTGAGGACCCCAGGGGTCTCCTGGGCCTCCCAGCTGCTCTCCCCCCCTCCTTTAAGGGGACGTCTGGGCAGCCCCTCCATCTGCAGCTAACCTCCTCCCGGTTCCGTCTGTATCTGCCCACAGCTGCAGGCTCCTACGTGACTCATTACAAAACACAAACAGGCCACAATTATTTACAAGTTGAAAAGCCAGAGTGGAACTGATCTGTGTTTCTGGAAGGACTGACACGAGAACAAATTCCTCTTGGTTGAGGAATAAAATGGGGCAGTGTCCCTCTCGCTGGCTTTCTCTATTTCTTGCAACACATCTGCAGGCATGAAGTTTGCTGAAGCAAGAAATCAGTTACTTAAAACACACGTGAGGATATCTTCCTACTTGTTCATAAGGGCTAATATCCCTCTGCCATAAAAATCACGTTAGAGCAATATACAACCAAAATATGGATTTATGGGTCACGCTGCAATCAACCACACCACCATTTACAGCCCATAATCAACATTCTAGCAGCCATCACTCCAGGCGGAATCTGAACTGTAATATTGCGCTGTTGCTGCCTCAGAAAACACAGCATTACGGCATTTGTGTGCTTCAGCACCTCTGGCGGGCCAGAAGGACAGTGGTTTTAATTATTCTCCTCTGTGCAGCACAACTTAAAAACATAACCACACGTGGCCAAAGTCAAGTCGTTCAGTTGTTCTCAGGCTGCCTATTTCAACATTTCAGCCTATTTCTGTTTACAACTTAACAGAACCAGTAAAAAAAATAAAATCTCATTCGCCTGACCCAGGCGGTCCCTGGATCATCAGCGCCCACAGGACCGGTGGAACAACGGACTTGTAAAAGACTTAATCAAGGCCAGGAGGTTGGGACCTTCCTTACCTTGCGTGGTGGTGGGAGCTGCTACTGAGAAAGTGTGTTGCTGCCCCCCCCCCAAAAAACCTCATGGGACAGAGACCATCGGCATCCCTTCCCTCAGTAATTGCACGGGACAGAATGAATCTGGGTGGGGCAGGCCCACAGTTGGCTGGCTGCAAAGCCATCTGGGGCTTTAATGGTGATAACCAGCCCTTTGGTTCAGACCCAGAGACACATCACAACTAATGCAACAATTGCCTCTTAAGGGTTAACACTGCTGAATATACTACCCCCACTTAGAAGCTAGACCACTGCATCCTGCACCAGCTGATCTTCAAGGGCAGGTCAACTTACAATATTTAGTATTGTCTATATCCATTCATTGTTGAGGATGAGTCATTACTGTTGCGGCATCTTAGCCTAAAATGATATGCAACTGGCACACCAGTCAGAGTTGGGCAACCTCCACCCACCCCCACAAGCCATGGCTGTGAGTCCTGGAGGATTTCCAAAATGCAGCAAACCCTGGAGTAACCACAGGTGCGGCAGGACCTCCGTACTTACAACCACTAGAAAGGCCCCCTCAGAAAGCACCAGCCCCCTGTCTCCAGCCCCCAGTCGTTCCAGGTGTCCAGACAGAGGCCATGGCCAAAGCTACGGAAGGCCTCCAAGACGACTCATAAGATCCATTCTCTCCTTATCACTCTCTGATACAGCCATAATTTGGACAGTCTTAGCTCCCTGAATAAATGGTTTGGTTTGCACAAAATGCTAAGTCATAAGCCATGATTTGGAACCACGGCTTGCTAAGAGGAAACAACAGGATGGTTTAGAGCAACATGTGGACCCAGTCTCTCATCCCAAAGGGCCACTGGGCAATGGGTGGATTCTGTGGACAGCCTTAGAGAGGATCAGGCTGAGACCCAAACATTTCCAGTCCAGCAGTGCTGTTCCTTCCCTCAAGTGGTCTAACTCAGAGTTAGCGGAGAACCAGAAGGTCACACCACATCCCAATTTACATGCCAAGACCACCCTATTCAACACCCCTAAAAGTAGATGACAGGATATTTTAAACCGAGAGTACTACACCAATGACTTCATTCACAGGCCAGCTATGTACAGCTGGAGAATGCAGTATCACTGAGGACCATGAAAACTGAATCAGAGGAGTAATAATTCCATAAGCAGAGATGTGAAAAACTCACAGATTTAGGAAGGTTTTGGAAAACTCCAGAAAGTTCTTTTCTCCTCCTGAAGCTACGTGGAGCTTCCTCCAGACCAGGCAGCATCCAGAGATGAACTGCCTGAACTAGAGACAGTCCTGTGTTCCCGGAGTTCCACAATGCTCAGAAATGTTCCTTTCCTGAATCACAAAGTTTTGGCTCAGGAGGGGAACTTCACACACATTCCTTCTTTAGCCTTGCAATTAACATTTCCAGCATGAAGAGGCGATGCCTACTGACCCAGATTGTCCTTCTCGTTCTAAAAATATAAATGATCATTGAGTCAGCTCTGGGAAAAGATCTCTTTGCAGAGGGACACTTCAGCAAGTAGGTTTTGGGTTAAAACCAAAGCAAACAACCCTTCAAATAACACAGGCAATACGCAGCTTTCAAGGCACACAGGCAGGCAGCCATTTCTGAAATGAAATTTAAGGACCAAACTTCAATATCCCATAATGAAAGTGGGTTGCTGATGCGTGCCCTTTACATTTTTAATTCTTGTAAGATTAAGCAATGGGAGGGGGAAAAAATTACCATCAGCTCATGGGTCCCAGCCTCCAAACAAAGAACCAGGGTGCCTAACACAAACAAAACAGTACTTGATGACTTTCCCTATTTTGGACGTTCAAGACTGGGAAATCCCCAGAGCGTGTAAATTATAAATTGTACCTACCATTTCTGACAGGTTTTTGGAAAACTAGAAGGAGAAAATGTGTCCACTTTTTGTTTCTCTGCCATTATAATAGGTGCATTTGCTTGTTGCTGACAGATCCACCAAGAATTCTGGGCTGTCCCTCTTTCCACCTTAAACAGAATAAAAATAACAGGGTTCACATGTGGTTAAGTTGCACAAATACACCTGGAATTTGGCTATTTCAAGAAAAAAAAAACCTAGCAACCCAAATAAAATTTACTCATTAGTAGATAAATTGCTTGTCTTTGTATTCAATTAGACCAGGGGTAGTCAACCTTGGGCTCTTTTATGACTCGTGGACTTCAACTCCCAGAATTCCTGAGCCAGCTAAGCTGGCTCAGGAATTCTGGGAGTTGAAGTCCACGAGTCATAAAAGAGCCAAGGTTGACTACCCCTGAATTAGACAGTAAAGATCAAGGGCGAGTTCACTGCTGTTCATTTGTCCACAGCTTCTGCATAAACGATGCGCCTTTTCTGTGTCAGATCAGAGAGAGAGTTCAAAGCTTTGGGTGATTTTCAAAGGAAGATATATGGATAAGCTACAGTTTTAACTAAGTAGTCACCACTATAAATAGCAATCACGCCTTCAAATAGATTCAAAACTTAACGAAATAAAAAGCCTGAATGTTATCTAACCGCATTTCCCTTTCTGTCCCTGAAAGTCTCCCAGAGCAATCCGGGGGCGCCTAAAGATGGTCTTGGAATGCGGGGTTCCTCCGAGGAACCCAGAGGGCATCTGTCTCAACAGCTCCCCTCTCAAACTGACACCGTTCATCTTGAACTCACTTTCAGCTATCCTTTTGCTTTCCATTTTACATCGGCGATGCCCAGCCCCTCCGAGAGCAGACATATATGTGCTCATGCGCGCAGCTCCATTTGCACGAACGGCGGGCACCCGCGCCCGCACAAATGGGACTTTTGCAAACAAGCACAAATGCCCGTCATTCACGCAAGGGGAGCTGCGTGCACACCCACGCTCTCCTGTCACTCGTGTAAGTGGAGCTGCGCATACGCGCTTGTTCACCCGTCACTTGTGCGGCCTGCTTCTGAACGGGCCGTGGTCCAGGGGTTGGGGACCCCTGTCCTACATAACGGCCCCCTTTTTTTGAGTTCCCTTTGAAGGGAGGGGCACTGTAAATTCCTGAACAATCTTGGTGTTCTTTGTTTCACAGGTTGGTTTTACTTCCATGGTAAGAAAAAAACTTTGCAAGTCGTCCTCAGTTCATTTAGTGACCATTCAAAGTTGCAATGGCACTGAAAAAAAGTGACTTATGACCATTTTTCACACCTATGACCGTTGCAGCATCCCCGAGGTCAGGTGATCAAAATTCAGAGGCCTGGCCACTGATTCATATTTATGACGGTCGCGGCGTCCCTGAGTCACGTGATCCCTTTTTGAGCAACCTTCTCACAAGCAAAGTCAATAGATGAAGACAGCTTCACTTAGCAACCGTGGAACTAACTTAATAACTGCAGTAATTCGCTTAACGGTGGCAAGAAAGGTCGTAAAATGGGCCAAAATTCACTCACCAAGGTTTCACTTAGCAACGGAAATGTTGGGCTCATTTGTGATCGTAAATCAAGGACTACCTGTACTTGTGGACCACCCTAACTGGATATTGCAGTGGTTCTCAACCTGTGGGTCGGGACCCCATTTGGGGTCGATCGACCATTTCACGGGGGTCGCCAAGCAAGGCTGTCTGCCATTTTTTTTGTCCGCCATTTTTTTGTCCACCATTTTTTCCCCCTTTTCCGGCGGGTGCCTTACCTCCCTTGGGCTGGGCCAGCTGGTGGTCGGCCTGCTCCGTCTCTGCCGCTTGCCAGCTACGCCTCGGCCGGCGCAGGGGGCGGAACCACGCATGCGCGGCGCTCCCGGGCAGGGAAAGTCCTCGACTTACGACCGGTTGGGTAGTCCTCGACTTACGACCGGTTTAGTCCTCGACTTACGACCGGTTTAGTCCTCGACTTACGACCGGTTGGGGTCGCGGCATTAAAAAGGTTGAGAACCACTGGGATATTGGATACGGGAGCTTTCCAAGGTGCCCAGGACTCCCTCAGCACCGGCAACAACACGTACCACACCGTAACACAATTTGGCCCACAGAAACTGAACCAGTGAAACTTCTTCTGACATGAGCAATCACGAAGGAAGCTCAATCACCCCAATTTGGGCATGTCGTCTGGCTGCTGCAATTACAGTTACAGTTGCTGCCAAGCCAAACCAAAACACCCATCTGCAGCCAACGGAGGCGGCAAGAGCAGAGTAATTATCCAGGGAGTGAGAAGGGGAGTGGCTGCAGAGGGAAAACAAGACCTGGCTAGATGTTAGTCTGATTTTAAGGTGGCATCCTCATACAAGTCTAATTTATGCAGTGCTGGGGAAGGCATGGCCACTGGCTTGGCAAGTGGGTGGCCACAGAAGTTGAACAAGTAAATAAACTAGTCCAAACCTGACGAATTTGAGCAACCAGCCACACTATAAACAATGGTTTGCAACTGGATTCAAACAGCGTGCAAACTGCATCATAGCTTAGCTCTACGGAGAAACCTAGCCTGTAGATCAAAAACTAAAGTAACTACTACCAGGTTCCTAGGCATACCAATACAGCAATTTCTTTGGTTTGGACTTAAATACTGAGTTGTAAACTATCATTATAGTCTAGAACAAGGGTAGGCAACCTTGGCTCTTTTATGACTGGTGGACTTCAACTCCCAGAATTCCTGAGCCAGCCATGCTGAGGGGAAAGGGAGAGGTTTCCAAGCTGAGCCATGCTGGCTCAGGAATTCTGGGAGTTGAAGTCCACCAGCCATAAAAGAGCCAAGGTTGCCTACCCCTGGTCTAGAACAAAGTGAATTCAACCAGAGTTGGCTCAGTCAACACATATTTAGCACAATGGATGGAGCAGTCTGCATTTCCAAAGATGAATTCATGCAAAAAGATCCTACATCTTTACATGAAAATAAATTATCCTTTTTGTAGGAGCTCTTAGCTATACATAATTACAATCTTGAGTATGTACTTAACTATATATTATCTTAGTTACTTTGCATCCCGTTTGTAACCAAATTCCTTTCTTCTGCTTTCAATTTCCTAGCTCTACACATTATCACATCAAGCAAGCAATAACATACATATTAAGGAAGGCATATCTTTAAGTCAGAATGATTCTATAGCCATTTCAAGAGAAGGGGAGTCCTAAGTGACATAATGAGAGAATGCCTCGATTTACAAAAAAATAAAAATAAAATTGAAAGGCTCTAAACCCCTCCCCCTCCTTTCTCAGGATTTGCCCTTTACGTCTATCAGAAGCGGAGGAGAAAAATATCAATTAATTTATGGGAGAAACAAAGCAGCCCCCCCCTTCTGCTCTTTTACTTCTCCATAATAGCTTCATATATTACTATACAGCAGGGGTCTTCAAAGTTGGCCCTTTTATGACTTGTGGACTTCAACTCCCAGAATTCCTCAGCCAGGCACGCGTGCCTGGCTGAGGAATTCTGGGAGTTGAAGTCCACAAGTCATAAAAGGGCCAACTTTGAAGACCCCTGCTATACAGTATACTATATAGGAATATATAGGACAGTATTACTATCCTATGAAGTCAGTTTGATGTAAGGAGAGTCTTTGACTTATAACTGGTTGCTTAGCAACTGTTTGACAATATGGCGGACCCCCAAACGGTACTTACAACCTGGATGTAAAGTACTGATAGCTGCCTGTTCCCCACAGTCCCATGATCACATTTTGGGGGGCCAGCAACCCACCTGTGTTGACCACTGCCTGCAGAGCCCCACCGTCAGATAGCTGTGATTTACAGCTTTTTTTTTTTTTTTTGCCAGAAACTGGTGTTTACTTCTGATTTTTGGCAAAAATTGCCCCTTGTGGACAAGGACTTCAGCTAACAACAGCGATATTTGCTTAATGGCTGCTGTGTTTGCTTAATGACTGCCCAAAAAAGGTAATGAAATTGGATTGGTCACGCCAGTGTCTTGACTTACAAAAGTCATGACATACAACGGAAATGTCTGATTCCACTACAATCGTAAGTCAAGGAGTACCATCCTGGTGAAGGCGCTGGCCTAGAAACCTAGGGCTGTGAGTTCTAATCCTGCCTTCACCGAAAGCCAGCTGGTTGACTTTGGGTCGATCAGACTCTCTCAACCCAACATACTGCACAAGACTGTTGTTGGGGGGGGGGGAAAACAGAAGGAGAAAAGAGCATTATATATGGTCGCTGCCTTGAGATACTTATGAAGTAATAAAGATGGGATGAAAAAAAATCTAATAAAGTCCAAATTTTAAAGAAATTAATTTTAAAGAAATGATACAATCCAGATAGATATCTGCTGGTCTCGCCAAACAGTAAATGCTGCAGTGTGAACTCTTAAAGAAGCATTTCATTTCCTTATATCACAATACTTCGTAAAATGCTCAGTACACAAGAGCAGTAAGTAAACAATTGTCTGATTAAATCTACTCTTCAGCCACCCACCCCAGAAGAAAAGAGAAAGAGAAGCTTCAGCATAAAAGGTAAAGGATCTAACCTGCTAAAATACAAGGTTCTAAATTACTATTAAAAAAAAAGCTACACCACACTAAAACAAGGTGTTTTTAGGTACAAAAACCAAAATCTTACATTTTTGGCCATTTCTTGCTCCAGTTTTCTTAATAAATCATTTAAATAGTAAGTGTTAAAAGAACCAATCAATAAGATAAGGTTTATAGCAATGTTTGTAATCTGGAATTACATCCAGAGACTCCATCGTTTTGGCACTAATGAAATGCTTTGTGCCAGAGGGTGGCAAGGACCGACAAACTGCAGGGAAAACTAACAAAACAAAGAACCAATCTATTGATGGTCCTGAGCAGGTAATAAGGCACATGTTATTAAACCAGATATTACGAAACCTAAGGTACAATATAATTACTGCTTTGCATCCACACCCATCATCTTTCCGAAAAGGAATTCTTATAAGGCTACAAGGGAAAGAAATGATCAATGTTTAAAGGCCAAGCAAGCAAGCAGAGGATCCTTAAAAAAACCCAAAAACTCAGTTCTCACACACACACACACACACACACCGTAACTGTTGCTGCTATCTATAAAAGTGACTTTATGCACATTTCATTGGGGGTACAAATGAGAATGAACTCAAAAAGACAACCTTATACGCCATTCATCCTTTTTGTTACTGCATTTGTCAAAGTCCAGAAATATGTAACTCCAAGCGTGCAAACAAACTAAGGTAAAACTAAATTTCATTAATCGGTGTCTGGATCTTGGCTCAACAGATAGCTGCTGGCAAAGCAACTTGTTACAGCAAAAGAGCTCCGGCGCAACTATCTCCAACACTGCTGAATAAAATAATGGTCAAGGGATTCAAGAGTTACAATAACACACACACACACACACACACCATTTCTGTCGTGCTGCTTTTCAAAATACTTACTGGTCTCTCTAATGCGCCCTCCCGTCCTTCCAGTGACTTTTAGACTGTCCCAGAAAGGCTTGAGCAGGTGACCAGGGGTGGATATAGTAAAAGTAACTTGCAGAAACAAGTTCTTTTTTCCCCTATAAAAAGTAACAGTCACTCCACCCCCTGGCAGATAGCAGAAAAGTTCTGCGAAGTGGGGTTGTTTTCAGTGGCTTCTGCCAAAGCCATATAACCATCTCAAGGAGAAGAACACCTTTGCCCCGCTGTCCGCCGGAAAAATCCACCTCCTTCAGTGAGCACGTGACTCACCTATGCAGGCAAGGAAGTTGGAGTCTTCGAGTTGCTGCCAAGAGGACAGAAATCTCACTGACGCTCCTACAAGAACTGACTCCCCCCCACACACACACAGAGAGAGAATACGGTAGAACTCCGTTAGCAGGTTTACAGGCAATTTGTTGGGTTGGACTTTGGCTGGGAGATACAAAGATGCCGCCTGTGGCAAGAGGCGCTCAGTCCATAAACATAATCTCTAAGCAAACTCTGGATTCACAAGGTCCAGCAGAACGGACACCCCCCCCCCTGCTTCTCTCTGACCACACAGGGTCCCCAACCTTGGCCACTTTTTAAGACCTGTGGACTTCAGCTCCCAGAATCCCCCAGCCAGCCATGATCATTCTAAGGGGTCCCGGAGTCCTCCCCAAAAATCTTTGAGTAACCCTGAGGATTTTTCACACCAGCAAGCACGCATTAGGATCGCTCCATGACAGGGTGAACACGCATCCTTGGACGGAAGGCTTTTAAATCCCCTTTCCTTCCGCTTCCCCAGACTGGGCCACGGTGAGACGCAAACAGAAGGGGGGGGAATAGACGAAAAAGGGAAAACATCCCTCCGTATTAAGCCCAAGGAGGAAGAAAAGTGGAGGGGGGGAAAGGAGGAAAAAACCCACTGGTGGTAAATATGGGTTTAATGCTCATTTCAGCTGGGAAAGAGGCACAAGGAGCGGAGTCCCCACCCCCGCCATCGGTCCATCAACTTTTCCAACTTGCGCATTTTATTCAAAGGCAAAATGATTCTCTCCCCGCCCCCCCCCCCGGTTCTCTTCNTCCTCCTCCTCCTCCTCCTCCTCCTTCTTCTTCTTCTTCTTCTCCTCCTCCTCCTCCTCCTCCTCCTCCTCCTCCTCTTCTTCTTCTTCTTCTTCTTTTCTTCTTCCTCTTCCTCTCCTCCTTTTTCTCTTCTTCCTTCTTTTCTTCTTCTCTTCTCCTCCTTCCTTCTTCTTCCTTCTCCCTTCTTCTTCTTCTTCTTCTTCTTTTCTTCTTCTTCCTTTTCCTCTCCTCCTTTTTCTCTCCTTCCTTCTTTTCTTCTTCTCTTTTCCTCCTTCCTCCTTCTTCCTTCTTCCTTCTTCTTCTTCTCTTCTTCTTCCCCCTCCTCTTCTGACTCTTCTTTCCCTTTCCCCCCTTCCCCTTCTTTTTCTGTTCCTCTCCTCCTCTGCCTTTTCAGGCCAACTTCCCGAAGCTGTCCACTCGCGCCCGCCTCCCTTCCTCGCCAGGCAGCAGCGCAACAGGTGCAGCCTGACCCGCCACGCAAGACACGGGCGAGACACCGCTGGCGAGGGAGGGAGGGGGCGCCCTCAGCCCCCCCGCCGCCTCTCCCTCCCTCCCTCCCTCCCTCGCCCGACCCGACCCGACCCGCGCCTTCACACGTACCCTTCTCCCAGCGGAGGTCGCGTCTCCCGGCTCCGACAGCGCCGCGGCCCCTCGCGCAAGCGCTCCCGCCCCCTGGGCCGCGCGGCAGGCCCGGAAGTGAGGTCGCCGCCGCCGCCGCCGCCGGCAGCCCCAGGAGCCGCGCGCGCCCCGCCCCGCCCCCCTCCCCCGTGGCACGCCACACGCAGCGGCCACACGCAGCACGCACGCGCGCGCCCCCGGCCCCGCCCACTGAGCTCTGAGGGAGGGGAAGCGCAAGGAGGGAGGCGGGTCGTCTGAGAAGACCCGGAGCGGAATCCGGAGAGGAGGCGGCGTTTCTGCCCAATGCGCATGCGTCGTCCGCAGGAGGGATGCGGGGCGGCAAGCGGCGGGCGGTGCGTGGAGACGGGGCGGCTGCTCCCGCCGGTGCCCGAAAGGGCGAGAGGGGTTCTCGTCTCCGCGGGGTCCCCCTGATGCGCCGCCCCTGCATCCCTGCGCTCCTCTGCCCCGGGCGGCCAAGGGCAGGAGGAGGCGGGCGGGCGGATTTAATCGCGGGTCGTCCTCGCTTTACGACCACAACGGAGCCCCAAAGCTCGGCTGTTAAGTGAGGCATTTGTTAAGGGAGCTTTGCTCCGCTTTACGCCCTTTCTTGCCACGGTTGTTAAGTGAATCACTGCAGCTGTTAAGTGACTGACCCGGTTGTTAAGTGAATCTGGCTCCCCCATTGCTTGTCAGAAGGTCGCAAAGGGGGATCCCGTGACGCCCCCCCCAGAAGGGTCCACCTCTTCTCCAAGGCGCCTGGAGGCAGGACGAGAAGCAACGGATGGAAACTAACCAAAGGGAGAAGCAACCTAGAACTAAGGAAAAACTTCCTGATAGTGAGAACAATTAACCAGGGGAACAACCTGCCTCCAGAAGTGGTGAATGCTCCAACACTGGAAGTTTTTAAGAAGAGACTGGACAGCCATTTGTCTGAAATGGTCTAGGGTTTCCTGCCTGAGCAGGGGGTTGGACTAGATGACCTCCAAGGTCCCTTCCAACTCTGTCAATCTGTTATATTGTGTTATATTCCGCTTTACTTTTGATTGTCTTTTCCCACCTTTCCTAGCCGCACAGTCCCCTTCTCAAGAGAGCCACAGACCCAGAACGTTCCCAGCAATAATTTCACCAGAAACGACCCATCAGGACGGTTCCTCTTTTAAGCCCCTTTCCTTAGGAGACTCAGAGCATGGAGTCACAGTCATTGGGCAGACTTTGTGTCACCACGGAGCATGGCTGGCTGACGTGATCTCTTGCAAATGCAAACATCTTCAAGGGATCCACACCCAGGCCACCCCTGAAACCTGCCCTGCCCCGCGTCCTTTGAACTCTGCCCACGAGAGAGATGCTGTTTGATAAGCGCCCCCAGTAGACGCATTGCACACCGGCGTGTTCGGGAGGAAGCCGTAGATACAAACATTTCAGAGGAGACAACTTCCTAATGTAAATGTAATTCAATGGTAATAAAGCTTGTTAAAATGAGCAAATTGGTAAAATCTTTGTTGACAGAACTTGCAGCCCTCATGGCACAAGTTTATTTTGTCCCAAAACAAAGTGCCAGTCTGCCTCTATTGAAAAAGTGCGTGCCAAAGAGGTAAGCAATAGAATGCTTTCAGAAAGGAAGATTCAGTCTTAGGCAAGAGGGGAAAAAAATCGAAACCAATATATTCAAGAAAACAATGGCAACTCTGCCAGTCTGTTGTTTTAGCTTCCTATCTTAGGGTGGTGATCTTTTAAGATGTCCTTAATTGACTGTTTCTTCTTCTGGAATGTGGAAACTTAAGTGAGTTGTCCTAATTTTAAGGGAGAAACCACAGCAGCATCTCTGTAATGTCATTACTGTATTAAAACAGCTTAAAAAGAGAAATGCTAAATTGTAATAACAGAGTTAGAAGGGACCTTGGAGGTCTTCTAGTCCAACCCCCTGCTCAAGCAGGAGATCATTTGCAATTCCAGACAAATGATTGTCCAATCTCTTTTTAAAAACCTCCAGTGATGGAGCACTCACAACTTATAGAGGCAAGTCGTTCCACTGGTCAATTGTTCTCACTGTCAGGAAATTCCTCCTTAGTTCCAGGTTGCTTTTCTCTTTGATCAGTTTCCACCCGTTGCCTCTTGTCCTGCCTTCTGGTGCTTTGGAGAATAAGTTGACTCTAATACGTTTCTCCTTTCCTTCCAGGGAGGGGAGTCATAATATCCAAAGGGGATTTGATGTCATGCGATGATTCAGTTGTCATTTTGACTGTTTGGATCCTCTTGCAAAACTCCTGCTTTTAAACTGCAAGAGTTAGCTTTCATTGAAAAAAAGAACAAAGAGAAAGAAATCCTCTCTGATGAAATAAAGTAAAAGAAAAGCATTTTCTTAACAGAAAATATTATATAAGCATGGCAGAGGTTATCAAGGTTGCATTTGTTTATTGAAACCTAAAGATTATTACCACCATAGCAAGGTAGGAAGGTAAAATTGCTTTCAGCTCCACCTCTCCTAAGTTAATTACAGCCAAGGCCTCTTCCTTCAGCATAATATGCAACTATTGTTTGGTTGAAAGTGTTACGTTGTGTTCCTGGATTGAGAGACTAATGGTGGCAAAGTTGTGTTTGCTTTGCGTTTTATTTTAAGAGCCTGGTTCTTTCACGAGGAAGAAGGTTGTTTCACGGGCAACTGTTGTGTCCTGACAATTTAAGGGAGTCTTAGAAATAGGCCAAAGAACTGTCTTGAGTAAAGGGTTGGACTAGAAGACCTCCAGGGTCCCTTCCAACCTATTATTCTATGTTCTACAGATAATAATGGGGGAATTTTATAGAAACTTCTCCAGAAAAAAAAAGAAAAACAAATAGCAATAAGACAAAAGACGTTTTGATAAGCTCTTGATCACATCCACAATTTTATCTCTCAAGATTCCTCTAGGTCTAGGAGATTTTGGCAGCTCAAAGGCCTGTTGTGGTGACTCACAGAAAAGAGTGCAAACCGACTTGTAAAAAAGGGTTAATAGGGTCTCCTTTTCCACCGCTGCATCGAGTAATTTAATTAGGTTAAGAACAAAATGCCTTCACTCTCTGATTCCTTTCCAGCTGCCTCTTCATGCACCATGAAAGATGCTGGACAACAGAACACTTATTTAGCAACCATTTTAAAACTTACCAGGAACAAGGAAGATATGAATCTAACGTAATTGTAGTTTATCCTTCAATAAACTAACAAGAAGAAAACTTAAATGAGTTTTTGATAAACACGCATTACCAGAAATGGCTTTTCATAATGTAACGTCATAAACAGATGGAGAACCCGCTGATGTCACGGGTGCCTTCGGCAGACTGAATGTAGAACAGCAACTCCTGGGCTAACTGAGGTAGAGGAAAGAGACACGAACTCTGCAGATGTTGCGAAGAAGGAGCTGGGCCAAGAAGGTGAGGAATGAGAGAGGGGGGGTCCCGCCAAGGGGGCATCACCTGTAAGTTGAAGACACCAGGAGAGACATGATCTGTTGGTAAATTTCTCAAAGAGCATAGACTACAGTGCTTCTTTGAATAGGGGGCCTTCCACTGAAGCCCTCAAGGCAATTCATATGTCCTGGGAGTTTCCTGTAATTCAATCAGAATAGAGCTGGAAGTGACCTTGGAGGTCTTCTAGACCTACCCCCTGCTCATATCATTTCAAACAAGTTGACTGTCCAGTCTCTTCTTAAAAGCCTCCAGTGATGAAGCACCCACAACTTCTGGAGGCAAGCTGTTCCACTGGTTAGTTGTCCTCACTGTTAGGAAGTTTCTCCTTAGTTCCAGGTTGCTTCTCTCCTTGATTAGTTTCCATCCGTTGCTTCTGGTGCTTGACCCCCTCCTCTTTGTGGCAGCCCCTCAAATACTGGAAGACTACTATCATGCTCCCCCCCTCCTTCTTTTCTCTGCCCAAATCCTCCAGCTGTTCTTCATGTTTTACTCTCCAGGCCTTCAATCATCCTAGTTGCTCTTCTTTGCACTTTTGCCAAAGTCTCAGCATCTTTTTTGTAATGTGGTGACCAAAACTGGATGCAGCGTTCCAAGTGTGGCCCAGTCCTTGTAATACAAAAGAAATCATTGTCATCTGAGTTATACAGATAGTCCTTCCTTTACAACCATCATTTAGCAACCGTTGAAAGTTTTGAGGGCACCAATCAAAGTGACTTACAACCAGGCCTTGAATTTAAGGCCGTTCAGCCTCCCCACTGTCACAAGATGCAGGTTTGTGCATTTGGCAACCGGCATGTATTTTTCACAGAGGTGGCATTCTGGGCTCCTGTGACGGCCATTTATGACATGTAGTGTCTCTGCATATAATATACATCAAGTAAATTTTAGGAATATCCCTATGGAAGGTGTGAGTGAAAGACAGCTCAGTAACTAGGACTCTTTAGTCTTACACAAGATTTAAACCTTGTTATTTCCTAATCTGAGCTTGATGAGATCAAGTTCTGATTGCTCCACAAACATGGAATGTATACAGTAAAGCCTGTTTTCCTTCTGCAACTTTAGATGCATCTGTGCAAAAGTGAATTAAAATGGATCAGAAGATTGTTTTTGCTTTTTAATGTCAATGCCAATGGTGATATTAAAATGGACTGTAATTTATTTGCAATAAATGTGCCGGGTTTAATAATGCTATTGCTGAAACATGGACAAAATTTAAAGTGTTTACAATTTTAACTTGCTAATACCTCGTTCATGGTTAGCAGATAACATTTATGCTAATACTGAACATCAGATTGAAAAGCATTTACCAAACAGCTTGGAAAACTTTTCATCCTTTTTTAACCCCTGTATCTTTAACCAAAGTCACAAATGTGAGTTATTTTCGACAAAGGCTTTTTTTTTTTTGTTGCTCTTGGTTAATCCCCATGCCTCAGTTTTATTTCTTGCATTAAATCTCTGCAAATTCAAAGGGACATGTTTTGTCTTGCTTCTTTTTTTAATTTAATGGGCAGAAATTCCATTTAACCTGAGCTGGAATAAACACAATATGTTTATTAATATGCATAATCACATTTGTGATGTAAGTAAGAGTTGATGTAGCAATATTTGCAGGATAAATAAATACTTGCCAACTGTGTCTATTCAATTCCTTGTACAGATATTAATCTTGGAGGATTACCACAAAATATACACATGAGTACATCAATAACCAGAAAGCAACAGGTAATGACAGTCTGAACAAAACTGAGTACATCTGCATGCTGATGTTTTCTGTAGCATGGATAAATTAAAATACCAGTTTTATGCGGTCATGTTGCTTATCAATTAAGTGTTCTTTTTTTATTTCTGAGAATAATAGTGACAGTTTTATAAAGATGAATGGGTGGCTTTAGCTACAGCAGGTATATAGAGCTGGAAGATAGCACAAGTGGACAGAAGAATTTGCATCTGGAAATGTGGGTGTAGACCCCACTCTTTGCCCTGGGGGGAGGCAGGGAAGGAAATAAGATGTGTGAACGGTGGCTGCTCTGAAGCATTTTATTACAAGCGTAATAGGAATGCTGTGTGTGATGGATTGTGTCTGCAAAAGGGGCAGGTGGTGTGAAGGCTTCAGTGAAGTGGCAGTTTTCTAGGAAAAAGAGATCACTTTCCAAAGAGGGACACGAGACAAGAGGCACCACAGCCTGGAGCTGGATCGGAGGAGGAGGAGGAGGAGGAGGAGGAGGAGGAGGAGGAGGAGGAGAGTTCACACAGCCCCCCCCTAGAATCTCCTGGGGTATCTGATAGGCTGAGAAGTGCTAAGGGTTTAATCTGGCACGATTCTGTCTCTGTGGCGCGAGGCAATAAACAACTGAACTTTGGATGGATTTCTGTGTCGTTCTTGGGCCAGGCCTGATATTATGACAGGGAGACAGGTAAAACGAGGACCTGCCTGACCTCAGGGACTCCATCAACCATGCTGCAATTTTGGGCACCAGGCTGGCCCAGGATCCAGGTCTACACAGTGGTTCTTCTCTCAGGGGTGGACTAGGAAAGGACACCCCAGCAGCTCTTCTCTAGCTTTGTTAGTTGTTGTCATGAAACATCCTCCAGGCAACTCCATTGCAAATAAACAGATCAAAACAGCCGATTAGCCTAACTCCCCATAAAAGGTGGCTGATCTTATGATCAAGGGTTTGAGATTGCTCATATAATTGATTAGGATCTGAGATTAACACAGCAGGTTAGGCTGATATCCCGCCCACAAAAGCAAAGGTCTAGGAAATAAGATCTGTATTAACCCATCAACTACTGATTGGCTGTCTATTCATCATTTATTAGAGTTGCTTGATAGTGAGATGGACAGCCTATCAATTTAGTAGATATTTTTTTTTAACCACACCCTGCAAACACCTCTATTAAGCTCCATGGAACTCAATTAGTTTAGAAGTATCTGTGTTTTTTCTAACACTATGTGCAATATTCAATTAGTTCATCAGTTAAATGCTAAGGAAGCAATCATACTTCCCCATGCTTTTCTTTATTAATGTACTTGTTGCTGGAACATACCGATTTTTTTATTAAGTAAACTTGCAACAATTTATATACATGGTAAACCATCAGGTCTCATTTTGAGTGGAACAGTATAAAACAATGTGTAATAAATCAATAAATGCATAAATCTCTAAATAACAACAGCAATAGCACTTAGACTTATATACCGCTTCACAGTGCTTTACAGCCCTCTTTAAGCGGTTTACAGAGTCAAGACTATTGCCCCAACAATCTGGGTCCTCATTTTACCGACCTCGGAAGGATGGAAGGCTGAGTCAACCTTGAGCTGGTCAGGATCGAACTGCTGGCAGTCGGCAGAATTAGCCTGCAATGTTGCTTTCTAACCATTGCGCCACCACAGCGTAATAGGTACACAATAGTGTTTTTCATTATCTAAAATCAGCCACATCTTAAGCATCTGGGACTGGTAGGAAGACTGCAATTTATTATTCACATCTGTATAATTTCAACCAAGGAGGGGGGACAGAAATTGCTATAATAAAAGGTGTGAACTGTTAAGTGTTTCAATTCCAGAGAAATCTGCAGGGTGTGTGTGTGTCAAAAAGAGTCAATATGGTGGACATGACTGTCTGACTGAAACTTTTTGTGCCTTTTTTTCACTTGCATTTTGTGGATGATACATGTAAAAATAAAACTTCCACAGCAGAGTTACTCAACTTTGGCAATTTTAAGAGGCAGGGACTTCCTTTTGGCTGGGAGATTCTTGGATTTGTAATTCATACTTAAAGTTGCTAAGGCTGACAAACGCTGTGCTGGGACTTTCGCTACGTGATCTTCATTAAACTAGACCTACCCAATTCCAGCAGCCATTCCTTATATGTTTTAGCCTCCAGTCCCCTGGTCATCTTTGTTGAGAAACACTTTATAGATTTTTCTAAAGTTTTGATTTTTAATGAAATGCGTTAGTTGGGAAAGGGGCTATCAGACGCCTCCCGATTTTGGGGCTCTCCTACAACACACACACACACACACACACACGGAGACTGAGGCGGGGAGAGACCTTCAGCTTTTTGGCACCATCTTGTGGCCACTGGATGCTGGTATCCTTTCAGTGGTGGCCTCTTGCGGAAAATATTGATCACCTGGAAAAGCACAGAAAAATGGGACAGCCATAGTTTAATTTCCTTTTAGCCGTGGTTCTGGGCAGATATGCTTTAATGTTTGGCCCATCCACTATATATTTCAAGAATTGAATAATACCTGTTTGTCAGAATGGGTGTAAGACAGTATTCTTAACCCTGAAAAACCTGAAGATGTGTGGACTTCAACTCCCAGAATTTCCAAATGAGCCTACTGCCTGGGGCATTCTGGGAGTTGAAGTCTACCCATCTTCAAGCTGAGAAGCACCGGTCTAAAGTGTGATGCCAAGACATTCTACGTTTCTCGTTTCTGCCTTGACTGATCCTCCAAAGCTAAGTAGGATCAGACCTGGTTAATATTTGAACGGGAAATGCCGGGAAGCCCCAGAAAATGTTTCTGAAGAGCGCAAATATAAAGCAATGTGCTTCTAACTGTTGTCAAGAAAGTTACCTGGATGCTTCCAGTCATTAGAAGCCAAACCTGACTTGAAAGAGGCCCGATTTTTACTGTTCCGGTTTGCTACACATGTATCTGCGTTTTCTACTGCTTTGTTCCGTCTTTTGCCTTGGAAGGATGTGTAATCAACGGGAAGCCCATGGAATCAGCCTCTCTTTTTCAGCTCACATGCAGGTTCCGTCTTGGTGGGCCTACGAAATGATCAGAGCTCAAAAATGCAGGGAGAGAAAATGGCTCTGCATCTCCAGCCGTTGCGCCATTCCGATGTCCAATCCTCCGAGTTTTTTTCCCCTTCTTCCTTCCTTTCAAATGTTATTTTTCATCATGTACAGTGCAGCCTGGCTTAAAAGCCGTTATAAATCTGAAAGATGCAGTGAGCATTAACTGAGACAGCACTGTGTGACCTCGTGAGATCATGAAGCTTTGTAAATCAACCTGGGTGAAGCTCAGCGGAGGACAGAAGGGCAGAGGGTGAGGCTCCAACTAAGCCTAGCAAGACTTGGATGAAACAAGGAGGTGACCTCGGCTCATTCTTTCCAAGATGTTGGCTACAAAAGGATAGATTTAGGATTGCAAATGAATGAAAAGTTTGGTCCCTAAAAACTAGACTCAATACTCATGAAAGATCTAGATCAGGGGTAGGTAACCTCGGCTCTTTTATGACTCATGGACTTCAATTCCCAGAATTCCTGAGTCAGCTATGCTGACTCAGGAATTCTGGGAATTGAAGTCCATGAGTCATAAAAGAGCCGAGGTTGCCTACCCCTGATCTAGATCTAAACATCAAACATCTTCCTTTAAAGTTGGTCCTGCTTATGATTCCTGCTTGGTATTTGCCATAATCTTTCAACTGTTTTCAAATAACGTCCAGGAAGGCACCTGATTCTGTTAGAGCAAAAGCCTTTAAATAGTCTTTTAAATATAAGCTCTCTTGGCCATTTTTTCCTACTCGGAAGCAGTGCTAGGATTACAAATTGGAGAGGCAATATCTTAACACACACGCACACCATTGAACGATCAACCAGAACAGCAGCAGACAGGGACAAGGTCTTTGTGTTTTTTTCTTCCAGAAGGTGTCTGCAAATGGCTTAGCTGTGCCTTAACGATATGCATTTTTGCAAAACTCACTCCTGGCAATTTAGCAGCAGGCTGGCATGCAAGTATTGAGTTGCAGAAGTTTATCCTTGCATTTTGTGTGTGTATGTGTGTGCTAATTTGGGGGAAAGACCAGATTTGCATGTGTTGATCTCAAGCTCCTAAACAGGAACGCATGACCACATGAACAAGATTCCTTTAATCAGGTTTATTGCCAGGTAAAAGGAGATGGTGATTGAATCTTGAAAACTGATTTTGCCCTTGGGCACTGCGGTTGGTGAAGTGGACCACTCAAAAGCCTCCATCCCACTTTGTTCAGTTGAAGCGCTAGTGGCTGTTTGACCAGGTAAGATCAAGATCTCACTTGCTCTTTGTTGACCGTGGTTTGAAATGCATCTTCTCTCTCCCCTCCCAGCTCCATCCTCCAAAAATTTACTTACAGCTGAGCCCAAAGCAATCTGAGGTCCTGGACAATCCAGGCTCTCAGAAAAGACGGGAGGTATCTTTATTAGGAGACAATCATAGGAAGTAATTAATGTGTGAGAATCCAACTTCATTAGATTTTTGCTAGATGTAAATCTAGTAGAAAGTATACTATAGTGACCGCTTTTCCTCCTGACACCAAGTAACGGGAAACAAGGGAACATAAGTTCAACTGTAGCATATCTAGAGACCATCTGAAAGGCCAAACCAATTGGAATTACCCGCTCGTTAGCTTCCTTCCCAATGTTTCATTTAACTATTTGAGTTGCCTTTACTGGATCCAGGAAGCCCTGATCCAAAGAAAGCTCTATACTGGTTAAAAGGAAACTATCCCGTCTGAACATGGTCACAGACATTTAATTTCCCTATCAAAGAAGACAGGGCACAGAAAATTATTCCTGACTCTGAGCCGGTTCCTATTTGCACCCCCTTAACAACGGTGCAATATTTTGCCCAAAGGCAGACCCTCGTCCTCCTGGGAAGCTGGAGTGGAAGCATACAGAGCAAGCCCCAAAAGTGAGATCCTGTCTTCAACAGGAGTTTCAATGTGACGAAAATTAGCCGAGGTGGGAATTGTTTGGGCCAAGGGTTACTTACACTGAAAACAACAGAAGGAATGTGATGCTGCCGAAAGGTGTTGGTTTTAAAAACTGTGTGTGTTCCCGAATCCCTTGCCCAGGTGTGTTACAGATGGGCAGAAGAGGAAGCGCCCTCCTCCTTCAGCCAGCGCAGAAGTCTCGCGAAGGGGGGAAAGTCTGTCTTGCTTGCAACTGTGTTGGCGCTCGGATGGCAAAAGACATCAGCTCCACCTGTCTTTCGCCTACCTGTAGGGAACGCGGAGGGACACCTCACGCCTGGCTGTTCCAGCTGAAACTGAAAGTATGTCTGCTTTGTTAAAAGTAGTTGTCTGCGTGAGTTTTTGCTGATCGTAATCGGGAAGGAAGAATTTAGTCCAGCCCTCTACTACGACTTTTACCTGTGGGCAGTGTGTGTGTGAACTGCAAGGTAGGCTTAATACAGCAATGACTGTTTGTAGATAGTTCTTGACTTGTAACCACAATCGGGACCAGAATTTCCAATTTCCACTCAATTGTGAGTCGTGCCTGATTTTACAATCATTTCGACCACAGTTAAGTGAATAGTTGCGGTTAAGTGAAACATGCCGTCGCTAAGCGAATCCAGCTTCCTCTATTAACTTTGCTTGTTGGAAGCTGGTTGGGAAGGTCACAAACGACGATTCCCAGGATGTTGCCACCATCACAGTGGCAGGCCGGTTGCCAAGCACCCAAATTTGATCACATGACGGTGGGGACGCTCAAGGGTCACAAGCACAACCTTTTCCAGTGCTGTTATATCTTTGAAAACTCACTAAGTGAATGGCTGTAAATGGAGGACTCTTCGTATTTAGATTTCCACGTAGCAGAATCCACATTCTTTGGGTGACTGAAGCCCAGGCTGGCAACCTCCCAGCGTTGTGAAATGCGGCATAAAGTTGAATCTGCTTTGTATGGCGTGGTGTGTAGTTCTGCAACTCTCGGTAGGCGGAGAAACTGGGGAGCTGCTGCTGCTGCTGAGAAAAGGCTGGTGGGGCACCATTCAGAACACGTCCTCCCCCCACAGACACACAAATAAAATGTAGATGCCTTTTTAATTAGACATGCAAATTTTTGCCTGTCATTTGCACCTCTGTAACTGTCTGGTTTGGCACAGCAACCAAACAAGACAGACACAGACGCCAACAGATAGTTAGGACTGAGGGGAAAAAAACCCAGCTGCAGCCAGCCTGCCTTCCACTGAGGACCTGTATCCTGCACGGGCCAGAAGGAGGGCTGAGAAAATGTCTGCAGACCCCTCACCTCCTGGACATCAACCGTCTTCCCTCCAGGCGACGCTGTAGGGCATTGTTGCACGCCAAAACATCCAGAGACAAAGACAGCTTCTCCCCCCACAACCATCACTCTGCTGAACAACCAATTCCCACAACACCCTCTGTGCCCTACTAGGATGTCAGACCACCTGGTAGAGGGCAGTATTACCTCTTACGCTTCTCCTCTTTTCGTCTTTCCTATTTCCTAAGCTTCTTTTGACTATAACTGTGTTGTTTGTACCTCACGATTTATGTTGATTGCCTTCCTTTAGTATCTATTATGATTTATGTTGTTTGCTTATTTAGTATCCTATGACTGTCACTGATTTATGATGATTGTATTTTATGATTAGGATGAAGATTTATCCCTTGTTGCTTGTATGTACACTGAGGGCTTCTGCACCGGAGACACATTCCCTGTGTGTGCTCAGTCACACACATTGGCCAATGAAGAATATTCTGTTCGATTACAATATGAATTGGATCGAAATACTTCTGTTGGCTATTGGTGGGCAACAGTGACTAAGGCCAGAGGGTCTTTCCCCCAGTCTACTGAGAAATACAGATAGGTTCATCCTTGGGAGGGAAGCTTTCACAGCCAATTCTCTCACCAAGACTCAGATGGGCCTTTCCACTCTTAATGCACAGGGCACAAAGGCTGAGATTTCTCCTCTAGTTCAGTACTTTGAAAATCTTCCTCACTTGGCTGCTGTTTTTTTCACAAGAGCCTCCAGGGCTGTTTCTGTTTGCTGTCTGAATATTTCCAAGCAGGGCTGTCTGCATGTGGGTTGAAAAAGTCCAGAGGGCAATCACAACCTCAAGCTTCATTCTTTGTGTGTTGCCAGTAAAACCATGCAGCCATGGCTACCGTCTTGACTTTTTAGGACACACACACACACACACATGTGCTCCTGCAGAAAGATGTTGTGGGCTGCTTCTACTTGAACTCAATAAAAACAGAAATCTTTCAGTTTTGTGTCAGTTTTTTTTCCTACTATGCTAGACCTGAATGTAAGTCAATTAGCAGCCCTGGGAAAAAAAGACAATCGTGACAATTTAATTCAGTTCTAATGACACTTAAGACCAATACTTGAAAACACAAAACCTTTTATTCCAGCGTTGAGATAATTTAGAGTCTTTCTAGAAACATGCCTGGACTGGCAAACACAGTGGGATTTATTGATACAAAGGCTTTGACAAAGAGAATGATTTAATACTCACGTAAACATTTGTCCTGAAATAGTGAAAACGTGAAGAGGGTGTCTGAACGGGATGAAAAGTTGCAATTCTCTCTAAAGGAGAGAACGGCCCTTTTCTGCTAGGAAACTCTCAGCTTCTTCCCAGTCCTTGTTTGGATTGTTTTGCATGAAGCAGGAATGTGAACGTAGCATGAAACCGATGTAGGCTTGTACTGCTCAGTGTTCAGAGAGGCTGCAAAGCTGTTCCTCAAGGAAGGCAGTAGGTTGTATAGTTAACTCCTGATTGGGGCAAAATTACTACCCTGAAACCACACAACCTACTACCTCACCCTGGTGGAAAGCCGGGCGACGCTTCAGCTGACCTTCATCCTTCATGTTGGGTCTGGCTCCTCCTTGGATGGCAGATCATGTCATGAGGAACCGGAGGATACTTTGACTCACATGACTTGGTCATGTCCTTTTGTGCTTCCTTTGTGATCACGAGTTACAATATATATATATATATATTATAGTTGAAGAAGAATAAATGTCCTGGATCAAGCAGGGGGGGGGGGGTTGCTGCTAGATATTGCTTGATGCAGGCAGATTAACTCCACAGAAAGATTTCATGCCGATTACTTTAATTCAGGGGTCCTCAACCTTGGCAACTTTAAGACTTGTGGACCCTGAAGTCCACAAGTCTTAAAGTTGCCAAGGTTGAGGACCCCTGCTTTAATTCATCAGCCATTCTTTAACATTAACTCAACAGTTACTGAAGATACATCTGACATTCATTGCATAATCTGTACCCATCACGTAGGTAAAAAAAAAGTTAGTTTCTTCCATGTTTTAGAAGCATAATGTCCTCATGGCTGGAATTCACAAAGACCCTGCTGGCAGCACCTAGCCAGGAAATCTGAACAGAAGTCCCTCCCAGTGGCCAGTCCGAACACAGATATGAACAGGTAACATAAACTACATTACCCAGAAGGCTATCCCTTAAGGGGACAGTTCTTAATTCCTAAGATAGCTTTATACTCTGATCAGCACAATAAAGAAAATTGTAGATACAAAGGTGATGCTGAATTATATATCTACAAGAGTGGGTTTGTTGTAAGAAACAGGCTATTGGACTGTAACCTGGCTTGGATTTCTCATACTCTGAGCTCTTACTCAAAACACATCATGCACCAAAAATAACGAGGCACGGCTTCTAGAGAGGCCGGACGATGCTCCCGTGTTGCTATCACAGCCACTTCAGGAAAGACAGTAGATTGTATAGTTATCTGACAGGCAGGGTCTCACCCTAAAACTATACAACCTACTACCTCACCCCAAAGGACAGTCTAGAAGATCCCGGGCAGTCGCTGCTCGTCCATTCGCAGTGTCGCCTCCTCGGCATCTGGCAAGACAAAAACACAAACTCTCCAGAGTAGCAAAGAACTGCTGGCAGGCGCTGGTCATCTCTGGCACCCACCCCAGAACTGTCTGGACAGTGACTCTCTGCACTTCAGCCTTGAACTTTAATTCATTCACTCTTAAGAGAACCTTGAAACTGAAGTATTATAATCAGCAGGTGAAGGGGATCTGAACAGTTCTTGGGCCAACGGAAGAGAGATTCCAATCTTGAAAAGCAGATACTAGCACAGGTATCTGATAGAAACCACAACAACGTGAGTTATTGGTAAAAATAATGAAGGTGGGATATAAATAAATTCACACATCTGTTTTTTTATGTTATCAGGCTTCTACAGGACACCTAACCTTGCACTTGTTTAGATTCCCAGTATAAATTTGCATTTGATGTATTTTTCTACTAAGAAATTACAACGGGCGCTGCAAAGCAGAGTTATTCCAAGACTTATCTAGGGATACCTTCTGCCCTCTGATCCAACCAGCATTTGCTCTAATGGCCCATCTTTTAAGAACCTGAGTCTGGCGAAGCGTCTCCCGTTCCGATGAATCTTGGCAATGTGGAGAAGGATCTTGTGGGAAAAGGCAGGAGATTCTTGAGTTTACCTTCTTCCTAATAGGTGACATCTTGAAACCTGCAATCTCAACTGCAGAGAAAAAAAATATGAAATGCATAAGAGTTTGGGACAAAGTTGACTTCCTGGTAAAGAACTTTCAGAAACTTTTGCATTTTTAATAGGTTACATAAAGGAAAAGGTCTTGAGGGATTTCCAAAATGCCAAAAGGGATGGAGCGAATCCAATTTGGTGTGTGTGATAATATTCCATGAAATGGACCCCACAGCAGGGAAGGCGTGTCTCCCGGGATCCCCCAAATGCTGGTGGTACCTCTGCAAAGTCTAACGGGGGAGAGGTAGCCCCTCAGATAGCCCATGTTATATTTACTCCGAAGTCAGGTGCCCTGAAATTCATGGCAAATTCAGAGCTGACGATCACTCTCCAGGCTCCATATGGCACAGATTAGGAATATTTGGTGTAACAGACCAATCCCAGATGTATAGCTGATACGCAAGTCTGTCACAATTATCAGAAACAGGCGGAACCATTTATGTGGCATTACACAAGGCAGAACTATGTATTATCAAAAACATCACTCTGGTGCTGAAAATGTACAGCTTGGTGTTAATTTCTCTCTTCCCACTCACTAACAATTTAATTTAATTGTAAAGCAGGCAACTTTTGGCAGATGGGCTCCACAATGATTGAAATTGTTTATTTAGCTGCCAAGAACCTAAATGGCAGGTGATGACCCAAATCTATCTCCATCTTTTTTCTTCTTTTTTCCTTTTGGATTTTTTTTTGAAGGGAAATTTAGAGATATATCAAACTTATCAGAGTTTGAATGCACCTATTTTCTGTGGCATTCCAACAAAAACTGGTGGAAAATATATACTATTGCTGCTCGTGATTTTGGGGCACTTGATTTACTGCCTCAAACAGGTCCACCGCTATCTCAGAGTAGTAAGTCTGAAACACCAAATGTGGGAAGGCAAAGATGAGATTTCCTGTATTTTAGCTATTGCTTCCATTACACGCCTTCACGCACAACTTCGTATTATTTCATCTATTGATCTCAATCTATTTTAGCTTCTTTTTAAGCTCAGTTTCTGAGCCAGGAATTGCCCTCAACAGGACTTTAAAAAAAAAATCCGTTTATGTGTGCAGGCACAACACGCATTTAAAAAGGGACAGGCTTTGATCTTACAGACGTGGCTGCCATCTTGAATTTTTCAACGCCCTCCCTGAGGACAGCCTGTTCTGAAGGATTTAAACAATAATTGTAATTATATTGAGTCATTAGAGTTGTGCATTTTATTCTGGAAGGACACCATTGAGTGCAAATGTGCACTGAAGTTGTAGGAGAGCCACACTGCTGTTGAGAAAAACAAATCTTAATCTCAGATTCTCTGCTTACAAAAACCAGGATTTAATTACTTCTCAGATAAGTCCAACCTTCATCATATATATTAACTGCAACTTTGTGTTCAATCCTGTTTGTCCTGTGGTTGTCAAAAATAAAAAGGTTTGGCTATATCAGTGCTTAAGGCACCTGGCATGAAACATTTTGCTCAAGGGTAAAAAATCTCACCAGTTTTGAAACTCCTTAAATTTATTTGAACTAGTTAAGATCTGCCTTAATAAATCTGACAACATCTACTGAGTCAAAGACCTATTCCCCAGTCAGAAGCTCCTCTCTGCAGCCACCCCATTCCCAGCCCTTTCATGCAATCCAGAGGAGTGGAATTCACCTTCATAAATACACATGCAGCATGTCTTATTACTTCTACTTATTTCTTCTGAGTTATATGAAAAACTAAAAAAAGCTAACAATTGCAATCATTTTGTCTTCACATCCTTGCATGTACCAAATTTGAAACCGGAATGTTGTTTGTGGTTATTACGATGGTTGGTCATGCGGTCAGCCAGATGTCTTATAACTTGATTTGGCGTTTTGTTGCAGGATTTGGGAATGGCTAATCTAGAGAAAAGGAGTAGGGGTGACATAATAACAGAATTCCAGTATTTGAGGGGCTGCCCCAAAGAAGAGGAGCGGGTCAACTTATTTTCCAAAGCCCCTGAAGGCAGGACAAGAAACAATGGATGGAAACTAGACAAGGAGAGAAGCGACCTGGAATTAAGGAGAAGCTTCCTAACAATGAGGACAATGAACAGAAGTTGCCTTCATAAATTGTAGGCGCTCCATCACTGGAGATTTTTAAGAAGAGACTGGACAGCCACTTGTGTGGAATGGTATAGAGTTGGACTAGAAGACCTCCAAGGTCCCTTCCAGCTATATTCTGAATTAGAAAAAAATGAAATTTTTATCCACCTATTTGCCCTCTCTTAGCATACATGAAGTTTCCCAAATTCGAAAGAGTCAGATTCTACAAAACCAGACATCAGTAACTAGGTCAATAGCAGAGTTTGGCATAATAGGGAGAACGGACTTCGTCAATCCGAGTGGAGAAAGTTCATAAACAGGGCGTGGCCACAGGTGAAAAGTTCCTACCCACATTGAGGAGGGACTGAGCGCTCCCTGCCCAGAGTCCCTTGCTGAGACTGGCAGCCATACAAATTGATTGAACGAACGAAGGAACGAACAAATGAATGATCTTCAGACAGGTGGAGCCCTCACTCCCCGGATTCCCAGTCAGCACGAAGGTGCGAGCACCCAATATACCCAGAGGGCCCCAATTAGAGAAAACCTAGCCTGGGTGCTGCCAAATGCTTGGAACCTACAAAGCACGGAAGAAAAATAAGAACATTTTTTAGACTAGCGACTCGTGACTTCCAGGATCTTGTGCTGCTCGATGTATTTACTGCAACGTGGGTGTTTCTGTGCATGTAATTCCTGGAACAAAGCTTTTGGGTAGCCCAGCCTTCATTAAAGGAGCACAAGGAAGCCTTCAAGATGTCAAGAAAGCTGCAGCATGCCGCTCCCAGGGCCCTTCCACAGCCTGCTGCTCTCCAAGTCAATTATTCATAAAGCTTTTGCTGCAAGAACTCTAATTTGACACCACTGAAAGCAACGAGGAAGCTGTTAGCACAACTGGCAAAAGAAAGGCTCTTTCTGACATTTCTTTCCTTAGCTGATCCCACGCAATATCCTAAAAGTCAAGCTGGGCTTGGATCCAGGTGATTTCATGAATGCCTTCGTGTAGTTTTCTTGGAAACTGACTGCCATCATCTGGGATATTTTTTTTGGGGGGGGGGGAAGGGGCTCCACGGCTCAGAGATTCCTGGTGGTGGTCTCTCGTCACAGTGCTAGCCAGATCCAGCCCTGGTAACCTCTGAGCCGAGACAATGCTGGCCAGGGGTTGGCATCTGCTCAGGTGTTCAAACTTCCTATTTGCTTTTTAAATATATTTACCCTGATCCAGTTACTGCTGTGAGCCTCGAATCCTCCCCACTTGGTTGTGACAAGTCTCCTCCCGCTGGATCAGGTGTGGGGAGCCAGGCTGGCTCAGGGATTCTGGGGGTTGAAATACGCAAGTCCCAGGAAGGCCACGGCCCCCCAGCCCTGCAGCAGAGGAAGAGGAAGGGCAGGTGAAGGTATCTCACCACCCTGCGGTCTGGAACGCAGATGATTTGCTAGCTAGGATTCTGCTTCCACGGCTAGGATGCTCCATCACGGCCAGAGGTCGGCTCTCGGCAATTCAGCCAGCCCTGGTGTGGCTGTTAAGAAGCCAGAGCCAGCCTCCTTGGGAACAGCTGGGGCAAAGGGCTGCTTCTCTCCTCCCCCCATCCCAAAACAGCTGGAGCACCACTTGGACACCATCATCGGCATTGACACATTCGCCATCAGTCAATTGCAAAAGGCAGCCTTACTAGGAACCGCTTCCATCCTGCGACCAGATCTGTAATACCATCAAACCTCCACATCTGCCTATCCCAGGTCCTCGGGAAGGACTCGATAGGTAGACAAAAATGCCAAATCCAAAAATGCCAAATCCAAATCCAGTCATCTGGCTGACTGTGCGAAGATGATTATTATTAATAATAATAACAACTTATTTTGTTTACTCCTAGCACTTATTTACCTTAGCAACCAATAAAGTGGATGTTTAATCCAATACCAGTAAGAGACAAATAACTCAGGGAAATTTACTTTTTTAAAGAATAGTAAGCAAGCACGGGCAAAGTAAGACTCAGATATGGGATTTCCTGACAGTGATTAAGCAATTCCACAACTTTTGCAGACCCCTGTGAAAAAAAAGTTTTCCAATCAACAAACACTTTCTCTAATAAAATCAAGATAAGATGTGAGTTGAAACAATACCCACACAAACCACTAGGTGGCACACATTAGTCTCGCAAATGAAGGACGATTAGTGCTTGGTCAGCAAAAAAGCCCTTGAGATGTCAAATTTGTTTAAACTTACTCTTTCTCTCTCACACCCACAACACCAGGACACGTAAAAGGGCAGTGCCTATAATGCCCCATCAAAACCAAAAACCAAAAAAACCCTCTCTGCCTATAAGTATGTGACTGAATATATAACATTATGAATATGTGGTGCTAATAAATAAATGTATTTATTTATACCCCAGCTTCATTTTTTATAAATAACTCAGCACAGTGACTATACCTGATGCTCCTGAGAAATGCCTTCTGGTAGGAATTGTGACAAGGCCCCTTTTGTTATGACCTCAGTAATCCCCACCATTTGTACAATAGTGTCATTTACGTGTGACATTTTCCCTCTGGATACGAGGGCTTCTTGCAAGCGTTCTGTCATCAAATTAGCTCCTTCTGCTCAGTAATCCTCCAGTAAACAATCATTTAACCAGTTTTCCAATCAAAGGTGACTCCTGGTGACCTCATCACTATACCCAACTTTGGGTGCCAGGATCGAGTCATCTGACAAAGAAGAATGTTGGGAGGGATCTTCTCCCCTACATGTCCACCTAGCACAGGGGTCTTCAAACTTGGCCCTTTTATGACTGGTGGATTTCAGCTCCCAGAATTCCTCAGCCAGGCACGCGTACCTGGCTGAGGAATTCTGGGAGTCGAAGTCCACCAGTCATAAAAGGGCCAAGTTTGAAGACCCCTGACCTAGTAGGATGAATGCTGACACAGAACCAAATTTAACTTGTGTTTTGTGATGGGGAAGGTGAAGGAGGATACACTGCAGATACAGCTCCTTCAAGCACAGATCTCACCATGAATGGAGAGCACATCATCTAGCGGGATGGATTAGATGAGTGTTTCTCAACCTTGCCCACTAGAAGTCCATACTTCTTAAGACTGTCAAGGTTGAGAAACATTGGATTGTACAATTTTTCAATTTCTGAGGTGGTTTTAAACATAGGAATGGGAGAGGTGGATTCCTGAAAGGCCTTCTCATCTCTCTTGAAATCTATCCCACATGGAAAAAGAAGCTGGCCACGCTTCTTCCAGAAACTTCTTGGCCTTGCTGGATGGCCTTCAAAAGACGACAGGGCTGAGTTGCTTGCTGCAACCTCTGTGCAGGGCGGCTGATAGCGAAGGAGTGGGCGAGCGTCTAATTCAGGGCTTCTCCCTATCTTTGCACCAGTGTCTCCTCCGTGCCTTAGATGCTGCCGTCTCCTCAAAGCGCAAGCAGTGCAATAATCACCACAAACACATTTGTTCTCTTTTTACTTGCAGATAATGCATGAAAACGTATCTGGATGCCACACCAACAGAATATTTCCAACTGTCTGTTTGCTGAAGCCAACCACAATGATCAAGGGTGCATTTTATTTGCCTCTGGAGGAGAAAAAATGGCGTTTAAGAAGAAGAAAAAAAGGTGGGGAGGGAGGAAGCACCAATGTACTCCACAATACCCTCCTCGCTCTCTGAAAAACCTTCGTCCAAAACGCTTCACAAGGCCTTTTTTGTTTCCCTGTAGACACCAGGGAGCATCTGCCCTGCCAGGAATGTTCCTTTTAGGGGGAAAAGGCTTTCTGCGGTTGCAAAGAGAATCGGTGCCTTTTGTAAAATGACAATAGAGCTTGCCAAAAAAAAGAAGAAGTGACAACTCTTATACACAATATCACTGCCAATGAGGAGCTTGCGCAGCTCTGCCACAGACTGTACAGGAAGCCAGTTTTTGAAAAGAATAGTTGGACAGAAGCAGCATTGTCTGCAGTGAGGACCCAAAGTAAGGGGGGGGGGCTGCGACCGTGTGGACCAAGCCCTGCCCTTTTTCTTACGTGGGTTAATGCATAAAAAAAAGGGTGGCTCGACAATCACACTGCTGTGCCTCCCTCCCCCCCCCACAGCTGTTTTGATGTAGTCTTTTCGCCTTCCAGGACTCTTGACTGGTAGGTTCTCCAACCCGCTTTCTTTCCCCCTGGTATTTGTCATGCGGTAACCAAAACTTACTCTGAATTTTAAGAGGAGGAGCAGCGCAGCACAAAAGAACTTCCAAAGCTAATTAGTTCTTAACATGGTGAGCAAGAAGGGAGCTGTCCAAATGCTAAGGGATTATTGATGTTGTTGTTGTTGGTTGCACAGTCCGCCAGGTGTTTAGAGTAGATATGGCATTTTATCAACTTATCGAGGCTTTCCCAAGAACCCGGGATGGGCAGAGGGCGCTGGCCGGTGTCAGGGGCGCCGTCGCAGGAAGCGAGGCGCTCTAAGGAAAACAGCCTCTCGCAATTGACTGACGGGGACTCTGTCAATGCCGATGGAGTTCAAGGGGCGCACCGGGTGTTTTGGGATGGCACCCACGCTGCCCATTACGGTTGGCACTACCTTTGATTTCTTTTGCCACAGTCGTTCTAATTCTATTTGCAGGTCTTTGTTATTTTATGATTTCCCCCCAGTTCTTTCTCTTCTAGTTGCCGTCTCCAGGCACTGCCCCGTCCACTATTTGTCTCTCTTATCAACAACTGTTAACTCCAGGGTGTTAGGTGGCGGGTGGCTTTCTGTTTGAATCCTGAAGTCTCAGAGCACTTTAACGTCTTCACTTTCTATTACTTTATCTGTTTTGTGGCCCCGTCGCTTCTTGTCTGCAGGCAAACAGTGTTTCTGACAGATATTCCAGTGCACAATTGTTGCTACTTTGCATTGTCATTGCACAGTCAGTC